>NW_026635824.1:0-199952 GCF_028554395.1 Pezoporus wallicus
CAAGGGTAAGGAAGTTATTTAAATCTATGAAGTCAGGCTCTGCATGTCTTTCACTTTTCCATCTACTTTTGGAGTAGGATGTAAAATTCTTAATGTTTAAAGGTGAGTATATATGTTGTAATAGCTTTTCTTCATTCTTCTCTTTGTGTAGGTTCAGCCTTAAAGAAAAACGTATTTCAATTTAAAAACCATGCTGTCTTTCAATATATGGCACAAGGAACACTCCCGAGGAAGACTTTTTTCATTATTTATAGTGATTCTCTGAAACCTATTATTTTGAGTGGTATGAGTGAATACCTCCTTCCAGGAGGAGAAGAGAGGGACAAGCACCAATAAATGCAGGTTTGCATATGATTTAGCCCCTGAAAGGGCTCACTTCTAATTCAGCCACTTTGGGAAAAATAACCCCAAAACAAGCCCAACAAAACCAAAAACCGGAACATTAAGAAAAAAGCCACCTCCCAGTTTTGAGGGTCTGAATGATAAGTTTGTTTCCTGCTAGACATTAACTTGATAATTGTTCCTCTGACAGACAGTAAAGAGCATATAAAAATCCCCACCATAATGTTTTTCTTCAAAGGCTGCTTTTGGTGCCTGTACCTAAGAATGCAAAAGGTACTTCCACAGACATTAAATCCTGCTCTGAACACTCTTCCTGGTGGAAGCTGCAGTTCTTTGACACTACCTTCTCTAATGGTCGCCCTGTTCTTGATCAGGTGCAAAATGCTGCATCACAGAACAATCCCAGAGGAAAAATGAAAACCAAACAGTAAAGCCCCACAAAACACCACCATAGAAAAATAAAAAAAACAAACCACAAAACCAATGCAAGAACAGACATCAGTTCAATTGCTGAGCAACTGAAGAGCACTCAGACACTGTAGTGACTAAAGCAGTACAAGGACTTGTATAAATTAAAGAGGAATAAAATCTAATAATGCTCCCCCCTACACTGTATCTGTAACTGCCCTGTTTCTCTTCCATAGCATTCTCCAGGAGCTTGGTAAGCTGTCGCTTTCCAACAGCTCTCTGGGATTCCCTCCAAGCAGTAGAGGGAGAAGACAGTGGAGAAGTTCTCTCCATAGCCTACAGTAATCAGGATTTGTGGTTCAGATGGAGGGAGTGTGCATGCCAGAAGTTCAATGGCATTAAATTGGATTAATGGAAGACGACATAGTGGTATTCCTGTATTGCTTTCCTAAATTGGTAGCATATACACAGATGAACCACACTTCGTGTGAACGATTTTCATCCGTATTTTTCAAATTGAGTTACTATGGTTTTGTTGGCTTAAACAGTTCCTGATGGGTTTTCTGTAAATGAGAAAGATTCAGTTTTGGTTTGTTTTTTTTTTAATTTACTTTTTAATGAAGCTGATTGCCCCAAATTGTAAGTTGCTGATAGAAGATGAACAGCAATGCATGTGCTAATCTCTACACTGCCTGGTGGCTCTATTAAATTTTCCAGGCCTTTGAACATTCTCATCCATGTGGCTCGGCGCAGGTTGGAATAGATCTGATCTGGAGATGTAGTAAATTTGTATCTTGCCAAGTTAGTTGAGTCACAGCTGAGGAGCAGCACAGGGTTTCCTGTGAAGGAATACACACCTTCCTCCTATTACAGGGTAACACCTAGCATGCAGCCTGCATGTGTGCAGCTGGAAAAAGCAGGCAGGCAAGTAAGAGCAAGCAATTGTCTTAAATGTAGAGCTTCTTGAAAATAAACTGATGGCAAATAGCTCAGTATAAATGGGATTTATACAGGGAACCACAAATTACTGCTGCTCTGTAACTTCAGAGCTTTTTGCTTTGTGTCAAAGTAAACAGGTACATATGTTAGCACCATTGAGTGAGAAGAGTCAGTAGGAAGAGCCTGAGGTTCTCATTCCTCAACAACATCTGCTAACAGAACAGAACAAAACACAATTAATGAACTGCAGCCGGAGGTGAAGGAGAACCTTCAAGTGTAGACTCTGCAAACCTCAGCTTGCACGTTTGCCAGTGGCTGTGCAGTCAAAACTCCTAATGGTTGCAACACAGATTCTTCTGGAGTCTCATCAGTATAGGTCTCCATTGTGTCACATTTTAGTTCCTAAGAAAATTTTGCTTGCAGAGGTTTTGTTTTGTTGTGTTTTCCTGCAAGACTATTTCATCTTTAGAGCAGGATATCCTCTGTGTTTAACTGGTGCCTAAACACAATGATAGGTGATTTTATATAGGGTTTGGTTATACTGCTGTACAAATTGAATGTATTTATATTCATAATAAAGTGAAGCTCAAGTTGTGCCTTCCTGGGTCTATCTATCACCAGGAAAAATTGGTTATAACTTCCCAAAAAATGTATTTGGAAGTCTGCAAACTTGAAAACCTCTCATAAACAGATTTATGAGGGACTGGGTTTTGGGGGTTTTATTTTTGTTTGTTTGGGAGGTTTTAATTTTGGAAAATCTAAGCAAACTCATCTCAGACTTTCTTACGCTAGTCAAACGTGGGAAACAGCCCACTTCCCTTATATACACACACCAGTATTTCTGCTTTCAGCCTTGGGGTTTCCAGACATTTAGAGGGGCTCAGAAATTGATCAGAAGTTAATCTAATGCAAAATTTAAAGTTTCCAGCCCAGGTTTACGTAAATATCTTCTTCAGGACTTCATCCTGTGCAGTGTTCAGGACTGTGTAATGACCTAGCATCAGTTTGTGGAAAGGAAGTTTGTTCCTACAAACAGGTATTTTCACACTTGTACATATATTAGAACTTTTTCTTGTGTTTCAAGATATTTGTGGACATTTAGATGGAAAACTCTGTTAAGGATTTTTCAAATTAAGGTTTCTAGGAGTTAAATACATACTGATTCTAAATGCAATGAACTGCAGCTCTGTCAAGGTGCTTTTGGTTATTGTAGAAAGTTAACCTTCCCGAACTTTTTTGGCAGCACTTAATCTGGCTGTGAAAGTCAGGAAGCTTCAAAAGTTAATGTTCATATAAATTAATTTCAGTCAGTAATTTCTTATCCTGCTTGGGTTTTTTATTATTATTTAATCTGTTCATGTAATTTAATCTGCTTTAGCCTGTGTGACAGGATGTGAGTGTGATACAGCTAGAAACTGAAAGGACAAAATAGAACAGGGTAAGTAAATCCCTGTAAGGTCAACTGTTGAGATTTTGGAATTTCCTCACTGGACAGCTCAACCTTAATGATATTTTTGAATGTTTGGGTTTGGTTTGGGTGTGTTTGCTGGTTTGGTTTGCTTTTAATGTATGACTAAGATACAATTACTAGGCTGCTTGATTGCTGTATGGAAGTAAATGTCATAAAACTGAATCAAGTTTATCTTACACATTTTCCAAACTGCCTGCTATATTCACATCATCACCAGAGACCTTGAAGGGCAAGAACTTTTAGTGTATACACAATTACATGAACAAGAACCTTTTATGAACTCTTTCTAAAGCTCTTTAAGTTGATTACGATAAATTCAAAGTGAAACATTTAATATGCTTGTAGGGGTTTTTTTCACTTGGTATTCTTAACTTAAGACAGTGAAGGAAAGACTCTGAGTTTCACTTTTGCTTTTACTGAGTTTTACTTCTGGTTGATAGTGTAAAGTAATAGCAAGTGCTGTTTTGATTCAGTCCTGGAAAAGGATGAGAAGAGTTTTATTTAAAATCAGAACCCTAATTCAGTTTGAAATAAAATTATAAAAATATACATTGTGCTGATTTTTAAAAAGTGCTATGTAATTATTGCTCAAATGAGAGTCAGTATGAGATGCTTTGCTTTATGAATATTTCTGGAAAAGTCAGTTATTTCAGAAAGCATCAGTGTTGGTGTCCAGTGTGCACACTGGCAAAACTTTAACATCAAAACATGTTAGTTAAGAATAAATTATTAAGTATCTTTAGCATGGCTGTTTTGCTTTTGAACCTTCTGGCCAATTTCAGTTAGGACTAGCAGAAAGACAGGGGTTTCCCAAAGAAGTAAATTTCCCTGCTGTCTGGGTTGAGAAAGCTACACTGCTAGGTACCTGTGCAAACCAGCTAAGAAGCACTTCTTATACAGAGAGAGGTCTGTCCCACAGGCCACCACTGGAGTAACACTGCTTTAATTAATTGTGGGATCAGACTATATATAATTTCAATTAATTAAGTAACTTTCGCTGTTGCTCTGGGTTTACATTGGTACAAACAACATCAAACCTGTGTCAGTTGCTCTTCTTCTTTCTCTTCCTTTATTTTTCAACTCCAATCACGTCGGTAAGGTTATGTTTTTTTTTAATAATTAAAACAATAAGTAAAATTCAGCTGTTCCCATTTCCTACTTAGAAAAAAAAAAAGAAAAAAAGGCAAGCACCCAGGAACTGTTATGTTTCAAAACATTGGTTCTTCATTCCACTTTTTGTAGCGTAATGCAAATAAACCACATATTGGGAGTTCTCAGGGTGAGCATCTCAGGGTCGAGAAATAGCTTTGACAAACTCTTCTTCTTGGAGGAGGAAGATTTTTAGATAAGGAGTTCCAGCAAGTGCTGCCTCACACTAAGGCAAACATGCAAAGGACTAAAGTTCTCTCTTAGGCGAAGGGGTATGTATCACCAGCTGTCAAGCTTCCTTACATGCCTTCTATGGGATTATAATGATATCACTGCTGTAATTGTACATGAGGCAGAAACAGTGGTTAACTCGGTTTGATCCTCACAGGGCATAACCTCAAAATACATCATTTCTGATGTAAATTTCATGTGAAGGACCAAACAAATTGGAAGGGTTTACCTGATTTATTGAGGAGTACAACTAGTTGTCATCCACAGAAATGAAGGAAAGCTATTTGTTTATCGTTTTTTGTGAAATACCTATCCAGTGCTAAATGTTGCAGATTATCCTAAGTTTTACTGAATCTTTCTATATTTTGTGTTTGATTATGAAGCAGTTATTTATAAGAACATCTTGATTTAAGAAGTTAGCCTCTATGTTAGCACAGGATGCTACGTTAGCTTAGAAATTAGATGCTGTGTTGCTTCAAGTTGCTCTGTGACATGCTAGCCTTACTCCTTACTTTCTACAGCATGACCAAAGCACTAGGATCTATTCCATATAGGATGAATTGTCAACCTGCCAAAGTAGAAATCTAGCTGGCCAACTTTGCAACAAAACTTACTTTTAAGGTGACCTATAGTAAAATGCCTTTATTATGATACTAAAAAGCACACCCACAGATCAAGAAGACCTTTGCCCAAGTGAAGACCCTTCCCCTGCGCAAGTGTAGTAGCAGAAGAGAATGATACTGCAGATATTATAATTCTATGTAAATCACTAACTGGGAGTGTACTGCCTTGTAATTTTTGTGTTTAAATGTGACGATAAGATCAGCAATGGGTATGATTGATTGTGGAAATTCCGCCTAACACCCACCGCTGCAATAAAGAAGTGTCTGCTTCTTAATGCTGTATTGGTGTTAAGGATTTTTATTCTCCCGACTTTCGGTGACATGAGCACTGTTGAACCTGGCATTCCCAGGGCCAGAGAGGCCACACAAGAATGCCCTGCAGCCCTCGGGCCACCTTTTGACACCTTTGGACCAGGGGGGCAAACCCAGTTCTCTAAGGTGAGCCATGTGAGTCCATCCTTCCTGGTTTTGAATGTCTTCTCTTCTGCTTTCTCTGGCACTGCACAGTTGAGTCAGCCATAGGTCCCTAAAGCTACCAGCAAATCCGCTTGAGGTATTTGTAGCCAGCAGAAACTGTGAAAATGGGGCAGTTTGTGTAGAAGAGATGCTGCAGCAGGCACCATCAAGAAACAATCTACTAATCTACGGATGGGCTACAGTTCAGTACATGGCAGAGGAAGCAGGCTGAAAAGATTTCAACAGAGGTGGCTTTTACTTGGAACTGCCACTTTTCTGCTTTCCCTCAGAAAGGAAACTAACGTAATCTGCTACACACACAGCTTGCCAAGTTCAATATTTGGCAAGCAGCTGCAGTAACACCAGCAGGAGTGGCTTGCCATGAGAATGGTGGGCGAAATGCAGCTACTGAAATCCTTAGAACTGTATCTCTTGGTTTGTTGTGTGAGCTAGAGCTGCAAAAATACTCTGGCAAGGCTTGTGATTATTTTAGTTTTACTCACTATAAATCTTTTGTGGGCTAAAGAACAATATTTTAAAATATTTTTAAATATAAAGAGATAATTGAAACATTAGAACAGTTACATTGTTTCTTCCATTTTGTGCTTTCATATCTCTCTGACTTTTTTCCCCCACTGTTTTTTTTTTTAACTTCTGTTCCCCACCCTGCTTCTTTGGAAAGCAAAGAGCTAAAAGGTAGTATCTGCTCCCTAGAACTCCTTGCCTTAAGCCAGTGCTGGCTTTGTGTTGGAAATAGTCATTATAGTAGCAGTGGTAGACACTGTATGTAATGAAACATAGTCAGGGCTTTCACCGGTGGAAGGTTAATGAGAGAAAACCTCACAGTATTGCTAAGTAAACACAGCATTAGGTCTGCTTCCTTGGCTAGGGGTCCTAAAAGAAAACAGTCTTTCAGCTTCGTAACAGTGGAGCCATATGTCAAGATTTGCTCTTGTGCAACCCATAGCCCCAGGACTTCATAAGAATTGCGTATTTAGTAGGATGATATGCTACTTTTTTTAAGGGAGCCTATATATTTCAATGCCTGTCAGCAAGAAACTTTGATTTTGAGTTTTAGTAAATAGTTTGCTTTCATGCTGTACTTTAAAACTCAAGAGGATTCAGCTAGATCACTTTTCACCTGTGTGTCAGGTAAGGCTTTCTGATCCCAAGGCAGAAATCTTTTTCCTTTGAGGTCTTTCATGTGTTATTTATGGGGAGGAAACATATTGGATCCCACAGGGCTGTCTAGCACTGCAAGAACCAGGAGCTGAAAGATGACCAAGTAAGAAAAGCACTTGCTTTCAAACAGTTAAATGCTAAAACAAATTAAGAAGATTGTATAATAGAAATACCATGTCTCAGTTTTCCTGGTGAAGACTAGAGATCTTTCTGAAAATTGTTATTTCCCTTGAAGAAGGAGGAATGCACTAATACGCAGGAGATCACACTCTCTGTAATGAGCAATGCCTCTTGGTCCTAAACTCTCTGACTTCAAGATGACAAGCCTTCAAGGAGACCTCTAAGATGGAAGAGAGGAAGACAGTGCTTTGTTTCCACAGCAGGGACTAGTAGGGCACATTTAGTTAAAAGAGCTCTATTTGCTTTTCCATTTTATAAACCCTGGATGAAAGTCCCTGTAGTGAGGTAGATCAATGACCGCTGGACAAAAGAGAGTGAAGTTGTCTGGGTGAGTGGCCAAGGAGACACCCTGCAGAAAGGTCCGTGTACATGCCAGGGAACAGAGAAGGAAAGTGATCCCGCAACTAGAACCCCACAGCAGCATGGTGGGGGCTGCTCTTCCAGCTTGTACAATGGAGGAAAGGCCATGGAACCAACAGGAAGAGGGGAGAACAGCAGAGAAAGCAATGTGCTACAAAGGAAATCTTTCTGAAGTAAAAACGGCAGGGTCTAGTCTAGACAGGAATCTACTGTAGACAAAATAACCCAGACAAATCCTGTAGTAAAACAAACAAAACAACAACAGAAAAAGAGAATAAATGTAGAACCACAACATGCCTATAGCCCTCATAAGGTGAGAGAGATGTTTGCACGGGCCTGAGAATCTGTGGATCTTCATATTTTCTAGTCCAGCTCCCTGTGGGATACAAACGAGCCACTTCATTCTTCTGCATCACTGGCAGAGGTAGTTCTCCAAAATACAGACTTTGGAACAGATGATAAAAATCCATAAAACCAAGAATTTCATTATGTGAATGCAAACAATATACTTTTTCATATTTATACATCTGTTACTTAGCAAAAACATTCAAATAGTTCACCAGTAGCACTATTCTTGCCTGGAAAAGATGTAAGGTAGAGGAAATCAATGGGAGAACTTACTGAAACCTGAAAAGGTGTGAAAACAGAAGTTTCAGTCAAGTTCTCTCATAGGAGCTCGCTCTTAGAAAACTGGGTGAGTGAAGAACAGGCAATGAACATAAGCATGGTTACATTTTTACTCCGTGTTTCAGTGAGTCAAGTGAGGATTTTGATAATTTCCTGTATTTTCCTTACAAAGTCCCCACAGCTACTCAGCAATTTCTGACAAAATTGCTCTTTTTTTTTGTAAATCTGTGGGGTTGGGGAGAGAAAAGAAGGGTCATAGGATTTTGTAATATCCTTCTCCTTGGAAGGATACTTGGAAGGAATGAACACTTTTTACTGTAAATTTCAACCCATAAAATTCATCTGCTTACAATGCCTGTTTAACTCTGCAAGCTGAAACAGATGTTCATTCTTCATTCGTACTTCAAAATTGAAAACTAAGAACTATTTAGACAGCTGCTATGTTCTTCTTGTGACAAGGCCTGTCCCAGATGGTGTGACTTTAAATTAGCCTGCCCTGTCCCATCACCCTCTTGTTGAGTAAGAAGCTGTTAAGGAGCCTGTGTGTCCGGTAATAGCCTGTTCTTCTAAGATGGCTAATTATGTTCTACATACCATGGAAAAGGACAGATCTTTTCAGATCAGCTCTTCTTCCTTTTGAATCCATGTGTCATTACTTAGAAAAGACTAGAACAAGATCTTGACGCTGTTTCAAGGGGACACTTGCTACTGACATTGATAGTGAAGGATGAGAAACAGTATTTTTTTATTAACAAACTGACACATTTCAAAAAGGAACAGGAATAACATATGCTAGGTTGACTTACTTAACTTGGATTTGTTGTGGATATTTTCTTTGGAAGTATATTATACATTATTTGAGTCACAAAGGCAAAGGTGAAAATAGTGGATAATACTCTTGAGACATGAATTATGAAGTAGATTTTTACATTCAGTGCTCAGAATGAAAAATCTGTAGATGTGTTTATAAATACACATAGTTAAAGAAATCTCTCAGGAAGCCTTACTCTATCAGGCACCTTCTGAACACTGACATACAAACAAGCCATAAGTTTGTTTTGGTTTCCACTCCCCCACACCCCTTTGGTGATGTTAAAACAAATGAAAAAACAAAACTCATGCATGTTGTGACCTAGACCCAGCTTAGAGATGCATGGTATTTTATACCTAATCAAAACTACATTTCCAGACACACAGAAGAAAATCGTCTGCCCTGACAGTGCTGAAGGATGACCATTTAGAACCAGGGTCTTATCTTGCAGAATGTATCTACATTCACCACTGGCTAAAGAAACTTTTTTCTTACCCATGGAGAGAGTTTGATTGCAAAAGGCATAAGTAACTGTCAAGGAGCAGAATGGTTGCAGATTAGAAGATTAGAAAAACATTTGTTCTTAAACAGTGTGACTTTTGATGCAGCCTGCCCTACTGTGCCTATCAGATTTTGTATAATGGGATACATCACTAACATGTAGTGATGATCACTCGAATCAAGCCCTTAATCCTACTGGCTCACCCACAGTTAAGCACCAGGTACTTCAAAGAGTCTACAACAGATCTTCACCATTGGCTCACTGTTAAAGGACTACTAATGTTCATTATATGAACAGCACAGTGGAGGCTGCCAAAGAATTGTGGCCAGACATACAGGGGAGAATGGGGTGATGGTAGACAGTCTAGCAGACATACAGCATGAGGACACTTGTACAGACACCCATCTAGTCCTGGGGTGATCCATGCACACCCCCACCCAGATGTGCAGAGGGATTGCCACTAGTGGCAGGCTCCTGGCTGCTTCACTTTTGGGGCCTCCCAGTCACCATTCACCCTGAAGTAAGGAGTTGCTTTTGGCCGTTGTTTTCTTGTGACTATATCCTGATCAATACCAGTTTATAAATCAATCATGTAATGGAATTATGTTTGGGTTGGAAGGGACCTCAAAGGTCATCTAGTTCCAACCCAGTGCCATGGATATCTTCTACAGACCAGGTTGCTCAAAACCCTGTCCAACTTGGCCAGGGATGGGCAGGGATGGAGCAGCGACAGCTTCTCTGGGCAACCTGTGCCAGTGCCTCACCACCCTCACAAGGAAGACTTTTTTTTTCTAATGCCTAATCTAAATGTCCCCTCTTTCAGTTTAAAGCCATTCCCCCTTGTCCTGTCACTACATACCCTTGTAAAAAGTCCTTCTCCGTATTTCTTGTAGGCTCCTTTAGGTACTGGAAGGCTGCTTTAAGGTCTCCTTGGAGCCTTCTCCAGGCTGAACAAGCCCAACTCTCCCAAGCCTGTCTTCACAGGAGAGGTTCTCCAGCCCTTCAGTCATCTTCATGGCCTCCTCTGGACTCACTTGAGCAGGTCCATTAATAATAAACAATGATAAAAATCAATGCTATTTTCTCCATGAATCTCCTCATTGCTACATCCACAAACGCAGTTGTTTCTATATCCTGTAGTACACAGGGAATATAGGCCTGTATGCTCTTTTTTGTGTGTATACATAATAATCTTACTGGTCCAGAAGAGATATTAGCACCTGAACCTAGCATCTACTGCTGCAGATACACTACAAATCATAGTAACAAATCTGCCCTGTAAGTGTCACAACTTTATCTAGCACAAGTGCTAGTTGGACATTGTGATGCTGTGATGCAGTGCATGACTTGCTGTCATTACATATACAATGCTGTCACCTCAGAGTTCAACCCCCACACTCTCTTCCCTGCAGGACTTTTCTCTTTTTACCCCTACCACTGACAACAGGCAGCAGGTGTATTTCAGACCTTGTCAGTGCTGCTTCTAGATCATACACAATGAAAACTGTACATAATCCCCCAAGAATGATATTCTAAGACAGATCTTACCAAGAGCTAAGCAGTAACTGTAAAATATGTCCCTTTCACCTTTTTGCTTTTAGAGTTACCATCACACAGTTGCTTGTCTCACTTGGTATTCCCTAGGACTAAATAGTACTTTCATCAGACATACAAAATAGAAGCATGGAGATGGCTATACATTGTCACAAAAAACAAAGAGAAAGAAATTCATAGGCAAAATTATGCCTCCTGAAAGCTGGTACTTTTCCTCTGGCTGCTGTCTCAAGAGTGTAATTGAAAAATGGGGAAGTGAATGTCAGAGCCTGCAAAACAGCAGAATTACGGCTCAGTGGCTTGAAACAAAATCCATTTGACTCATAGTATTACCTGTGGATAAGGAAAAGAGAAGAGAGAGTATCTATGCTCTGGCAGTAACATAATCACCATTTTGAAAATATTGACAAAGTCACTCACTTACTGTTTTGGCCTTGGTAACTTACCTCCTGTGTGCTTCTCCAGACAGTTATTGCACTGGCTTCTATTCATGCACCTTCAGTAAACTGCACTGGCTTGGACTGAAGCAATAATCTCTACTACTCCAGAACACGTCCTACAGCAAGTTAACATGAATTTTCTGACATAACCACAGAAGGTGCAGTCAAGTTACCATCACAGCTTAGAAACTGAAAAGAGTTTGACAATAGATATTTCAGAAGTGGAAGAGGGTGCATGCTAAAGGCACACTTGGCAAATACTTTACAAATCACCACTGCAGCAGCCTTTCCAGTTAGGCAAGTTTAAAGATATTCGCCATTTAGTGAGGTGTTCTGATTAGTTCTCCCCCAGCCCCAACCATTTTTCTGTGTGTTCTTCAACCTCTCCCAGTATGTTAAAATCATTGCAATTAAAATGCATATTACAAAATACTTTTGTTACTTAGTCCCATCCCTCACTTGTTACCACCTTATGGTCCAGCCTTAAAGTTTTTCTGCAAGCAGAAGAGTTTTCAATCACAGCAGAAGGGTATTATCAGTTGTTCACCCAAAGGATTAACTAAATTGCAGATGGATAGCTCAAAGAATACAGTATGATTAAAGTACAGCTAATCAGTTCAAATTCAAGTCATGTGAGTATTAAATCTGCCATTATGGATTGATGTGAAAGATGCATCTCCTAGTAACTAGCATCTTTACCATAAAGTCTGTGGCTAGAAAGAGTATGAATTGTCCTCACCAGAAATTAATTTCCTCTGTCCAGCTCTAAAACTGAATTATTTTGCTGTGGGACCACTCCACTGAAACAGATGTTAACTGCTGTTCTGCCAATAAACAAACAACTTTTATCTGTAGGATTTCCTCCTAGTAAGTACTGTTCCCAGAATGTGAAGAGCTAACAATTTTAAGAAAGCTCTTACCTAAAATCTCCTCTGGAATTGTTCCTGTTTCTGCAGACTGGCTGTTCTGAGAAAATGTATCTTTTTCTCTGTAAAGCCACAACTCAGAATGAGTTGCAGCAAGCATTGTGCTGTAGAGCTATACAATTTGCAGCAGGGCTATGAGTTAGCAGTGCAGCTTTAACACTGAGGTTTAGTTAAACACAGGTAATTTTATGACCTACTTACTCTATTGCTAAAGAATCTGCTACCTGGGCAACACATTGCTGTTTCTACGTTTGGTGAAACTGGGACATTTGGAAAATCTGTCACAGCTTCAAAGCTAAAAGCCTTAAAAGTATAAAAATAATAAAGCTTTTGATTTTTGTAGTTTTGCCAATACTTTCAAATTTTTATTTAGTTTACTTGCCAATTTTTGAAATCTGACCTATGCCACAATCTTGTATCTTTAATTAGTGTAAATTTAATATCTTTATTCTAGTGGCTGTTAATGTCAGATTGAACATTTCACCTTTTGGATCAGTGGCTCCTTGTAATTAGGGTAATTTAAATTTGGAGAGTTTCTACATTTTTTCATTGCAGAAGTGACAGAGGGGATCAAGGTAAACTGTTCTTGACCACAGTACTTTTTCCTAATGTAGCTTAAAATTCAAAACAAACAAACAAAGACCCCCAAAATACTTCTGTTTCACTCTACTGTTCACTCTTATTTCAATCTACTGTTTTATTTACAGTTTCCTTAGCTGCAAATGAAATTTTGGAAAGATAGAAAATTGCAAGGGCCTCACCCTCTCCCTTCCTCCCACCCTGGCAACTCCCAACGCTATTCTTTTGATGTATCAATTCAAAATAGTCACTTATCTTTTGAAGTTCCATCGTATAGTGCTGGAGAAAAGGCCTTGAGGTTTGGTGGTTGTGGTTTTGTTTTGCTGCTGTTTGTTTTGTTTCAAAGGGGAATAAAACCTTACTTAGGAAAAAAATACTTTATTTTCCAAAACATTCTTAGACAGATTGCAATAAGAACAAAGTACAGTACAAAAATGACTCACACAGCCTGCAATAGTTAATAAAACACTAATCAAATACCTAACTTTTTGTCAAGGTCCTTTTGGGTCCAGTATACATTTTTCATATTACAGAGGTAATCCCCACTTTACAGTGGCATCAGATAAAAGTTTGCAAGACCGTTATAAGACAGTCGCCAGTATTTGCTCTATTACATACATATACGAGGTTTTGACATGGCTTTATTTTACACTGAGTGTAGTTCAAAGTCAAGTATAAATTTCTCTCGTGTCAGGAGTTCAGCATTAAATTCAGCAGGTTTGCCTAGAATCTACCAGAAGTCTTTCTTGGGTAAATATTTATAATCCTGGTAGAAACTTTTTGCACCTGTCAATCCAATACACTGTTTCATAACAGAGCAGCTGCACAAAATGTGATGGCACAACTGAATGTGTTTCTCTCCCTCAGAGCCTCCAGCTTGTTTTACTGCCTTTCACAACTAGTTATGAACTGCAATGTGTGGCATGCCAAACAAACCTAAAAAGAATATATACAGCAAGACAAACAGCTTCAAGATTTCTCCTCCCATGCCTATCTTTGCAGAGGATGCAGTAAAGGCACAACCTATACCAACTTAGCAAGTCAGTATAGGCTGTGATCTCTTCTGCAGAATTCTAACAGGAAGGAAAACTAAAAGACAGGGTTGTTTTTTTTCTTCCTGTGAAACTGTAATTTATCACAGAATGGTTTGGGTTGAAAGGACCTTAAAGATCATCTAGTTCCAACCCTACCACCCTGCCACAGGTGGGGACATAATTCACTCAATGAAAGCAGGGGTGAAGTATTTGACAAATTCTATACATATGCAATGTATAAACAAATGTTACTGTCAGACCTTTACTTTTATTTCCATGACAATACTGTCTTTGCAATTACCTCAAGAATCTATTGTTTCTGTTGTGATCATTTGTTTTGCACTGCAAAGCTTGTTTTGGTCGATCTTATTTTCCCTCTTTATCTAAACCTTTCGGAAAAAGCTAAGAGCAAAGTCTGTAGATACACAGAACTAGAACACCCCTGCATTAAGGCTTGAGGGCACGGGGCGTTACAGGCACTTATGTCCCATTCACTGGAATACAGTGCAAGAGTCCCAAGCTAGCTGAGGCTCTAGCCAGCCATTCCCTTTAGCACAGAATACTGGCATTGCATATATAAACAGCACAAGTCTAAATAGTCTAAAGTCAGCTTCACTGTTTACATGCAGCAAGCTTGGGTACCTCTGCACTGGAATCACCACTAGCTTCCCTGTGCCAGGATAAGCACAAGGAAGGGCAGGCTTTATTAGATCTTCACAGCGTTTTCTGTCACCCCATTTCACCAAGTCTGCAGATGTTTCTTATCTTATAGTTTTGCTAAGGTTGGAAAATCCAATGCCAACACATGTCATTAAGACTTTCTCCCCACCCACGTACTCTTCCTCAGGGGACTTTGTTTCAATTTTAAACATGATCTGGAAGAAGCTTCTCAAGTGTCGCAGAAATTCAATTCTGAGGGAGAGAAAACAACAGAGTTTAAGAAACAAAACAGAAAACCCATTACCAATACATACCAACACTGATGACAGCACTGAGTGCAATGAACAGAACAGAAAATGTTGCTTAGTACAGAGAAACAAGCCTACAGGCTCCAAACGTTGTTCTCACTTGTGCTGCAGAAGTGGCTAGTGACCCCTGCTGAAACCACTGCATTCTGTACGAGCAGAGAGAAGAAATGCCTGGTAGCACAGCAAGGCAAAATGGTGTGGAAGAAAACATGTAGCCAGGCAAGATCACTTACTAATGATGCTGACTTCCCATCAGGGCCATATGAACTTAATAGCAACCTGTGCAAATCCCCCCTCCACCCCGTTCAAAAAACAGAAGAGGGATAGTTAAAAGGCTGGCCATATGTGCATATTTTAAGAAGAGAGACATCAATTCCTGAAGCATGTCTTTGATTTGTATTACTAACATACCCACTTCTTAGTTAAACATTACATTAGAATCACATTCTGACTCAATTCTTCCTGTTTTCTCCCCTCGTTTTCAGGAGGAAAAAAAAAAAAAAGTAATTTTCTTTTCATCACTTTAGAATAAGAAGCACAGAGAGACTAAACAGACACAGCACTTGCTCCTAAACACACACTGACTGGAAGGTGAGTGAGAGGAAAAGCTACTGAAAAGTATTAAAAAAAAAGGAACAAAAACAGCCAAGAAAACTTTCCTACTGTCTTCCCCAAAACAGGGAACAAGCAATTACACCAAAAGCCTACAAATATAAAATGGGTAATTGCTCGTGACAGAAGTCTGGTCTCTTCCAGTCATGGCCACAAGCATGCCTGCAGTCTTGAACTAAGGTTTAATCTCCTCCAGCAATTGGTATGTGCCCTTCTTAGGTTAAGTTTAACCTTTAAAGAAAGGGAATTCAACCCACACATTTGTTTGGCTGGCAGTCTGTAAAAAGCCTCTGCTCTGCAGGCTGAGAGCATAATCACACATCATTACACCAAAGCAATGAAAAGTGCCCACAAAATGGGAAGCCAGAAGTCAAGGTATAGGACTGTCCCCACTGCAACATCATGAGGCCTCTGAAAGCTTCCTGGCAGCTCCTGTTCATAGAAACTGTAAACAACAAAGCTGCAGGAACAAGAATTGCCTTACGCACTTCATTTGGGCATGCTGCTGCTCCTGCGCTTGAGTATGTGCATGGGGTAAGGAGGGAAACGGCAGGACTCAGCAGAGAGGCTCCTGTTACCTTCAGGGGCCTGTTCTTAGCAAGACCTGAGAGTTATCTCTGGGGGCAGCCAGCTGAATACCTCTGCAGGGTGAATGCAGGCACATGGCTACCCATGCTACATACACCTTTCTGTCTCTACCATCCCAGGCTGGTATCTGGCTTCAGCACAGACACCAACTCTCTCATTTCTCAAATGGATTAACAGTTGAAAGAAAACCAAAAAGCACCTTTTCTTCCATGCCTCCCCAAATGCAAGGTTTATGGTTGCTGCCATAATAGGCAAATGGGCATATGCTAGCCCAAACACTTCAGTGAATCTGACAGGCAACGAGCTCTGTACTAGCCTCCTCCTTAGCTGGGTCCCCTCCCAGAGCTCTGGCAGGGTGACAAGAAAGCAACCCAGCCCAAAACAGCAGGAGTGGTGTGCTGAGCTGCAAGGCGGGCACAGAATAAACTGTGTAAATGCCAGAGGCAGTGTGGAGCTGGAGGCTGAGAGATGCTGATCAGCAAGCTCTGCAGCCTGTTGGTGGGCTCAGTTCAGTCCATACCTCTCTTTGCACATACATGGACTACTGTGCTTCTTTACTTCTTCTCCATTTTGAGTAAAAGCAGAGTGAGAAAAAGCAATAGGGCTTTGCCACAGCTCCGTGGTACACAGGAAAGGCTCACAGGGGTGCGAGCGAAGGCAAGGCTGCCTGGGAATGCCAGAGGGAAATCTGGGAGCCCCAAGAGGCCAGCTGTCTTGCAGAACTAGAAGCACAGTGGCAAGAGCCCTGAAACAGGACAAAACCAGAGGAAGTCAGGGGTATGTGACAGAGCACAGCAGAATGAAGGTTTGTGTTAGCTAGAGGCTGATACGGGTTGTGTGTGGGAAGGCTTGCACTTCAAACAGGAGTGGAACCTCCACCAATCATGCATGTATGGACTGGAGAACTGAGGGAGGGGGTGAGAAGTATACAGAAGTTTTATGTTGCTGGGAATTTAGAACCGTATGCTCAGGCATGAACACAGCAGAATTGAACACTTTTCCTTAGACCCATGGAGAGCTACATGAGCCACACTGCAAGTCTTCCTCAGGGCCACTGCTTTCAAATAAACCCCCACTGTATTACCAATAACCTGAAAAGGGTAAACAATCTGTTTACCCAGGTGCGGTTATTTCCCAGAAGCCTGCTGGTACACAACCACCTCACACATCTTAGCTCTCTGTCAGGGCAGAGCGACCGACTAACAGCTCCGTGCACCAGTGATGACTCCTTGGTTCGACTACCCCGAGAGCAGCGCAGGGCTCAGCTGGCAGCGCCGGCGGCTCCGGCACGGCCCCACAGCGCCCCGCCGGGGCCGAACGCGCCCGAAGAAGGAGTAGGGGGAGCTCGGCCTGACGCGCAGCTGCCGCGGGCGGCCTGCGGTGGGACACGCGGGCCGCCAAGGGGCGCTGCGTGCAAGCCGCGGCCCCGGTCCCGGCCCGGCGGGTGGAACCCGGGGAGGGGAGGACCGAGGAGGAGACGGGAAGGGGAAAGGAGGCGGGGGAGGAGAGGGATGAGGAAGAGAGGAAAGGGGGGGGAAGAGTAAAGGAGGAGGAGGAAAAGAAGGGGGGAGTGGGGGGGGGGGGAAGGCGGAGAAGAGAGGGGAGGGAGGAGGAGGGAAGAAGAGAAGAGGAAGAAGGGAAAGAAGGAGGGCGGGAGGAGGAGGGAGGGGGGCAAGAGAGGGAGGGGGAGAAGGGAGGCCGGGGCTGGGTAGTAGCAGAACCGGCACCCCCGGCACGGATGGCGCCCGAGCTGGAGCCAGAAGCAGCATAGGCGCCTTGCCCACGGCAGCCCCCGCCTCAGGCGCTGTGCCTGTTCCCTCCCCTTGAAGCCCCTAAACCCTCATGAAACCATGGGCCATGGCGCTCAGGCTTTCCCGGTTGCTCTCATGGCTCATGTCGGCCCACCTGCACGCGGTCCTGCCAGACTGTGAGGTGGCAATGCTCCCAGCACCCTGCATTTGATATTTAAGTTCAGCTGGACAGACAGGTACGCGCTTCTGTGAAGCCCGGAGCATGAGGCAAGAGGTCTAACACACAATAACCCTTCACAGTGACGGTGGTAAAATACTGAACAGATTGCCCAGAGAGGCTGGAGACATGCAAGGGCAGGCTGGATGGTTCTGGGCAATCTGATCTAGATGAAGCCATTCATCTAGAAGCCAATTTAGGGGCTTACATGGCTTATAAAGAGCTTTAGATTCTGCTGGGTGAAGGTGTTACATGGAGAGATGTCACAGCCCCAAGAGAGAAAAGAAGGGACAATGAAATGGGGCATGACAGTACTGCAATTTACTTGAAAAGCCTGCACACGCAGCGAGTTGCACAGAAGTCACATTTCCTAGTCCTTTATGAGCAGCTTTTCACAGGGATGCTGCAGAATGAGCTGTGTGATCTCTGAACAGATCTTCACAAAACTGGTGAGTCACAGATCATCACAGAATCACAGATTTTATGATCCCATGTGACACATGATGCTTCACAATGTCAGCTACTGTCATTCATCCCTGCTGCTCACTCCTGCCTTGGAAGAAGTGACAACCAATCCATTTGAAATCAGCCCGCTTACAAAATAAACTAGTGCCCTTGCATGATTTTCATAGCATCAAACAAACAAAAAAGGTAGGAAAAAAAAACCACAAAACCCCACACCTAGACACATGCTTAACTGCGCACTTACACTTCACTGAAATCTACTCTTTGTAAGCCTTTCACGTGGATACTTACTTTACAGGGGATTACTTCACCCCTGTGCAATTGGAGGCTTCCCTGTCTTACCCTCAAAATGTGGTGAATGTTGTTTCCAAGGTATCAGGGGTTGAGAATAGCAGTTAGGCAATTTCTAGCTCTCATGTGATGGCACCACCATTCTTCAGTTATCACAGTACTGTACCTTTCACGTATACAGCACCGGTACCATGATAACCGAAAAAGGACAGTTCACAATCTTATTATTTGATGCCATTGTCAGATAAACAATCCTCCCTCCAATTAAAAGAAAACTGCTCAGTCTCTACGAGTAACTGTAATCTAGTCACTTGTCAGTCTGATAGAATAAATGATCTTTTTAATACTAGATACCCTTCCCCTAATCTGTGTGCTGTGGCTAGCAATGTAAGAAATTTAGTCTTTTTCTATCCTCTGAACCACTACTGCCTGCAGACAAAGCTTTTAATAAAAAATGAGACTGAAGCACCAGATAGAAGTCCACTGACTGACAGGGCTAAAGTTTTGGGGTTGCACAAAGCTCCATGAATTGAACTCTTCAGCCATTTCCTACTGACAACCACAGCTTCAGTGTTCGGCTAGCCATTTGAAACATGCTGTTTAATGCCACAGCTACACAGAGATCACTAAGAAAATGTGATACTGTATGCTAGGCAACAAAAAGCCAACTGATATACACGTACAATCTAAGACAAAGAACCAACAATAAAACCCATTTCTGCAATTCTCAGAACCAGGAATAATACCGAATAGTAAGGGAATAACCTTCTGATGCGCAGAAATAAATACTAGGTAACTTACACCACCTGTCTCATTTGACGGCAGGTACAATATGTTCTACTTGTAGCCACAGGGTAAGTCTTACATATAAAAAAAATACAGCTGTGCAATAAAATTAGTTCACTAAACAAGACTGGGTAATTAAATAGAATAAAACAACTTACGTGTATGGAGACAGAGGTCCTAACAGGACTTTGGAAACATCTCGTTGTCCAAGGGTCATGAGGAGCAGAGCAAGGCTCTGATTTGTTGAATCTACACAGCCTCCCTGCAAACCAGAATGTTTTAATAATTAATCTCTGTACAAACCAGAAATTGGGATGGGAGGAGAGTAATGAAGGAGAAAGATATACTTAAAAGGCTATATTACCGCCCCAAATTTTCAAGGGCCAAAAAGATAAAAATCTAGGTTTTGCAACAGTGACAAATTAATTTCACATGTCAGGCTGGGAAAGAAACAGAACTAAAACAGAACCAAATAAAAAGGTCCTATTAAAGATCTCTCCCATTTCTTCCAGCCTGTTCTCTTCTAACATCACAGAATGTAAGCACTGAAGAATTTCTCTGCAGTAAACTGAAAATAGGTATTAGTTTAGTTGTAGCTCATGTGCATGTGGAAGATACCAGGAAATGCAGAACTTTCATACCTATGAAGTTACGTTTGGACAAATAGATCAGTGCTTGCAGGTTCAAACCACCAAATTAAAAGTTGTTTCACACATATCCACCTAAACCCTTGCTGCTGTCTTCTGTGGTTTTACATTTGTAAAACATTTTCCCCATCATATTTAAAATTAGTTGTGTTTTGGGTTTTTTTTTATTGCTATGTGAGAGCTATGCATAAAATTATGTAGAACTAAACTCTCTTGTACATATTTGACTGTAGTAAATCATACATGCATGGTAAATTGTTTTGTATTTGGAAGGTGTTAATTATGACGCATATGTAAATTAGAATTGGAAGGTTTTCTTTGTTTACAAGACTTGAATTTAAATTAAACAGGACACTTTCAGTCAATACTGCATTAGAGAGAATTTAACTACTATTACTATGCAAACAGATTGAAAATTAAGAAAATATCCAACATAACATTATTTTGGATGTCCTCAGACTGAGCCACAGCCACACAAAATCTGTGAACAGTTCCCCACTGGATCAGGCCTAATGCTAAGCCCTCTGAATAGGCTCTCAGGAGAGAGCAAAACCAGAAATTAATTCTTTTAAAACTAAATTCTCTACTGAGGTAAGGTGGCCGTTTCCTTTGTGGACAAGAAGTAACCTGCCATAATTTTAAGAAGCAACACCATCTAAAGAGTTGAGAGGGGCAAAATAAATTTTGGGCTATGTAGCTTAAGAAAACACAATCATGTGACACCCACAGAACATTTACTCAGTGAGAGGGCAGAGAGGAGTACTACAAGTACTCTTGGTACTTGCTAAAACAAATGATACATCGCAATAAAGGAAACATCTTCATTACATGCACTATCATGACCCAACACCTAGCAACACACTCTTACAGCAGCCCTTGCCCTTTTAGCTGTATGAGCCTGCCATACCAAAATGAAATTCTTGCACTCGGCATAATGCCCTCTATGGGACTGATTCAAGACTGGTGCTTTGTCTTAAATGGACAGAGTACCTGCAGAATTTGTTGGTGCAGTCTAGAGCCACAGCTCTCATCAGCTGTATTTGCCAACCCAAAACATGCACAAGAAGCGTATGAGAGTTTGGTAAGTATTTCTGCCAAAAAAAAATTCTGTATTTGCAGTTTGGTTAATAACTCAAAACGCTTTTTATAACTCAGATGAAAACTTGATATTTTCTGATCTTGTTTTTGTTTTTCTAAAGTTGAAAACATAGAACATCTATTTCTATGACCAAATTTCTAGAAAAGGTTCAGACAGCATGGAGACAACCATGTCCTAAACAATACAGCAAAACATGGTAAATCCAAGCTACTTACATAAGCTCTCTTGCTGCAGTGAATCAGTCATCCTCACTATTGTTGTGCATCAGGAATGTGCTGTTATGCCCATTCCCACATGGGCAGTTGCCAGACAAGGAAATAAAGTGATCTGCTTGTAATCTAATGATCACGGAACAGTAACTCAGGACAAATGAGGGACATGCTGCTCCCAAGAAGGCAAACTTTTTTCTCTCAGTCCACCTGCCACTTACGCAAGAGTGCAAAAATCAAAAACAACCCTCCCAGGAAAAATGGGATGGACAAAGTCAGAGCTGAACTACTGACATTTGTTCCAAAATAGCTGGCATTCACTACCAACATAAGATGCACCTTCTAATTCACATTAATTCACTTTATGGCAGTTTCTCCACTATTGTGTCTGTGGACAAAGCCACATCCAGCTGGATGTGACAGTAAGAGACACAGATCACTTAAAATCCTGTCTACCTTGAAACACTTATTATAGAAATACGGCAGCTGACAAATACTGTAACTCTAGGTACTGGACAACAGTGTTTCAATAAGGATTCTTCTGAGCTTGACCCTAGCTTTGATTTAGTCTTGCTTGTATTATGGCATACACACATTTTCCTCCCCTTCCTATGCAGTATGTACTTGCATGCCTTTTTTTTTTTTTTTTTTTTTAATTCCAGAAGAATGGAGCAGAGCCTTGTCACACTGAAGTAAGGCCATCTTGAAAATTAAGCCTTTGGTGGAACGCTTCACTCATTTTAGCTCTAGTTCAATAAAACTCGTGCCCTTCCAAGCCCCCATAACAACATGACCTTTCTTCATTAAACAACTCAACCTTAAATATCTATTGCACCCTCTCCTATTTTTCATGATCATAAGCAACATAAACATTCAATCCTTTTCCAGTTCCTCCAGGCCTTTCCATTCTGCAAATCACCTTCTATATAAAGCTTCCATAACCAGTGCCTTTCAAAGACAAGAAGAAAATACTTACTGGCCTTCTACAATTAAGCTAAAATAAGAACTGCATGTGGGTTTGTAAAAGCAATGCTTTTGAGTCAGCCACTCAATGTCCCCTCTTTCAGGGGCATTGTAATTAGCACTGTACTGCTTAGTATTAGTGAATTGACTCTGACATCTTTCCATTAATAAAGGTACATTAAAAACCTCTACTGATTCCAAGAATCAGATCACCTCTTTCACTTCTTTTTGAAAGCTTAGCAAAAAAGGGACCACTTAGCATTTAACATATCAAGACTCATATCCTTAAGATTTCCTAGGTGGTAAAGTTCACATAATAGCAAGCATTAAGCAAGCACTTTAAGAGAAGTCCCTGTGCCCCTTTAAACAGAAATGAACTCCAACAGCTTTGTGGGTGGCCCAAACAGCTAAAGCTGTCCTACAGATAATTATCTGCAATGCTCCCAGGATGTCCTTTTCTGGTCAACACTCCCTGGCTTTGTCCTCTGCCAAGGGAGCCAAGCAGAGACACAAGAAAAGACACAGATGGAGAAACAATCTCAAAGAGATAACCTAAACACAGGGCAAAAAATTCTCCCTTGAGTCCTGTCCAGTGAGCATCTGGTGTAGAGTGTGACTTAAAGACTCCCTGTTCAGAGCAACTTATTCTTCTTCTATGCACAGCTTTCCCAATTTTTTTTTTTGTTTCAGTAAACATTTTATCTAAGCAAAGAAATATAAAAAAAAAAGTATTTTCAAATGAAATAAACATTGCATGCTTCGCAACGTTTTACATCCTCTCTTGGGTCAACACCAGATCAAACTGACCTAAGCTCAGAAAAACAAACAAAGGGAGAGAAAGATGATGAGAAAGCTCATCTTTCCAAATTCCTCGCTAGCTGGTGCTATGTGAGCGTGTGCATCATATGTAAATTCAAGTGTGCATTCTAGAAAATACAGAATAAAACCCACCATATTGCCTATGACAGACGGAGTGGGAAAATCATAAATGGTGAATAAGGATTGAGCACTCCAGAGGATAAGCAGCACAACAGCCAAAAATGCGAACAAATGGATTTTTTCACCATGAGCTGCTGCCGTGGAGGACCACAAGCAGTCCATATGCTGCTCAGCACTTGTCAATCACTCTTGAACTGACGCATTCCACATATAAAAAACCCTTCCAGAAGCACCAGCAGTACCACAGCAGGCCACAGCTAACAACCCCACTCACTCAGAATCTGGTCTTCAAAGATACTGAAACTTCATGGCCCATCACTGTATCATCCAAAGACTTGCCTGACCATGCTTCCTTCTCAAATGCTCTTTTCCTGTTGTTCCAAGATACTCAGTATCCTGGTGCTTTGCAGAATTTGACTAATCACATTCAAATGGCTACAGTGCACTAAAGCAGAAAATCTACCTGGTTCAGGCCTTACCAGCCATCTTAATTTTGGAAGCCCTCTGACTCTGAAGAATCTGGACAAATTCCCTCACTATTTTCAATCTGTCAAGCGCCAGATGATTTTCAAAGGGAAAAAAATACCTATTGCTCCTGATGAAATGATGTGGAAATTGGATTTTTGATGCCTCCAAACACCTGACTACCTGAACATGTTTTCCAAGAGATTTCCAAGGGGTCTGGACTGTACCCAGGAAGAACATTTGTACTGCTTCTATAAGAGAAGATCCCTGGGCTACAATAGGTAAGTCCTCAAGCAAGATGGTGCACTGAATAAACACCATATGTTCCACAAAGACTGGAACAAATGGGCAAGTTGGTAATTCAGACTGCTGAAGGGCAGCAGAGAAAGGAGAAGATAACATGGGCAGAGATGAACAACCTACTATTGGCGTGAACCCAGTATATGAAATTAAGGGGTATTTTTATAATTTACTACATCACCAAATACAGAATCTCATTAGTGGCTTTTTTAATACTTGGCAAAGCCTTATCAGGTTATTCCAGTTCAGAGCAATTATTTTTTATTTAAACAGCAAGTACAATTTCTAGATGACTTCCTCCTAAAGGCCAAATGCATTTTCTCAGTACTAACAGCTACTTATTTTAACCATTGTGGAGATATATAACAAAAGCAGGCTATTAAATCAGGAACTCACCATGATGCTAATTGACAAATCATTTGTAAAACTGAAAGTTGCTCCTCCACTACAACTCTCACCACAAATGAAAAGAAAAATAGAATAATAAACCAAACAAACAAATTATACCCCAGAATGTGTACTGTTATGAAATTAAGATTCCCATGCAAACACTGAACTAGCTCCCTTCCAGTAAACCATTCAGCTGATTCCTCATACAACCAACACATCTCAGCACATTTGGCTTTGCCATCATCACCATAAAGCAGCCAGCACTGAGGCTAGCTGCTTCCATCTCCCTCTTCCTCACATATCCTCCCACCATTCCATTTTAGTTTATTCCATTATTAGTTTAAGAACACTGACTTTATTACCCCTGCTACTTTTTAATCAAAAATAACCCAACCAAAAACCCAGCCCATGTGTGGCCAACTGAATTTTATTGCTGATAAAAAGCAACAAAAGAAAAATTTGCCACTACTATGATTCATAGCAACATCTCCTGGCCATAGGAAATAATACGGCCCAGCCAAGCATGGCAGCATTAATGAACCATTCAAAACCACTCCTTATTTGGATGAAGATGACAATGGCAGGACCAGATTTCTCTGTTTGGATTTGAATGCATCTGAGGATGCTCCCAAACCACCTCCTCCTTTACCAGTAGGTCATCGCCAACTTCCTCTACAGCTATACACACAAAACATATTGGCCACTTACCCTGTAGACCTCCTCAAGCAGAAGTTTAGCACAGTTCTGGCCAAGTTCCTCAGGAAGCACAGCTGATCCCTGCCCCTGAGGGTTTGAGGCTAACTCAGCACTGAGAACACTGCCATTGATGGTTTCTGCTATAAGGCATAGGCCAAAACCTGGTGATCTGAAAGAAAAGGAAAAAGTACTTTTAAGAAGAAAAAAAGAAAAAAAAAAAAAAAAAATTGAGTAAGAAGCCAACTATTCCCTGTCAACCTTCTCCTTAAGTCACAAACAGCTCCTCTCAGAGGAGAATACTGTGAAACTGGACTTTCTGACAAATTTCCTGTTCTGTACATTCAATTCACCCTGGGAAGAAAACAACAAACATTAATGACAGTATTTAAAAGTCTAACCCTGTGCCATTTTCCCCAGATCCTCTGTGCTGGTTATTCCTGGCACAAACAACAACAAAAGAATAAACCATCCCAACCTCAGAAATACCCTCCTCTACTAAAAAAATAAAAATAAAAATAAATAAATGTGGAAAAGAAGAATCTTAACTCATGTTTGATGTACATTTTAAAGGTATCTTGAGTTCCTCCTCTGCAACATTCAAAAAAGCAAAAGTTTCTTAAGGGACCAAGCTCTTTCCCTGGAAGCTTCAATATTTAGCAGGCATTTATACAGCAGCAAGAAGGAGAATAATTAAAAAAAGAGTTTGATCCACGTTCCTGGTATTTCAAATAACTTGTTTTCACTTTCAGTTCAATACTATCCAAATCATTACAATCATGTAAGAATTCTGAACATAAGATTTAATGAAAGAAACAAAACACCCCATTTTCCTTAAAGCTTAAGATCCTCCAAATGCTACTGTGAGAGTTCAGACAAACTTCTGCTACAGGAAAAATCACAGAGGGCTGACTAAAGCTTGCTGAGAAATCAAAAGGTTGTCAGGAAGGAAAAGAAGTCACATGATCCTCTTACTTATAGTCTCTGGAAGAGCAACAATAGCTAGCCATTCAAAATATGACTAACATAACTTCAGTCAATATATAGGATTTCCAAGTTTTGGGTTCCTGCTGTCTCTACTACCCAAACTTTTTAATTAAAATAGTCCCACTGATCCAAAACTGTGAGGAATGTCATCAACAACACACATAATTAAACCACCAATACACACAAATTCTCCCAGTGCCAGAAAAACAACAGTTCCTCCAGACACATATCAGTAGGATGGGAACAAAAGAAATAATGTGTGGGAAGCACTGATACAACTGCCTGCACTTGCTGAGCAATACAGAAACTATGTTAAAGATGTTTCTCTTCTCCTTTTCTTCCTCTGAAAGAGATCTGGAGAGCAATATCTGTTACAGACCGCCTGATCAAGGAGAACCTGGGGATGAAGCACTCCACAGACAGATAGGAAAAGCCTCACACTCACAGGCCCTTGTTCTCATGGGTGACTTCAACCACCCTGACATCTGTTGGAAGGACGGTACGGCCCAGCACAAGCAATCCAGGAGGTTCCTCGATTGTGTGGAAGACAACTTCCTTCTGCAAGTAACAGAGGAGCCGACAAGGAGAGGTGACATGCTTGACCTCGTGCTCACCAACAGGGAAGGGCTCATTGGAAATGTGACTCTCCGGGGCAGCCTTGGATGCAGCAATCATGAGATGCTTGAATTTGAGATCCTCAGGACAGTGAGAAGAGCGTGCAGCAAGCTCACTGCCCTGGACTTCAAAAGAGCAGACTTTGGCCTCTTCAGAAACCTGCTTAGTAAGGTTCCATGGGATACAGCCCTAGAGGGCAGGGGGGCCCAAGACTGTTGGTTCATATTGAAGGATCACCTGCTACAAGCTCAGGAGTCCTGCATCCCAACCAGAAGGAAGTGCAGCAGGAGGGCAAGGAGACCTCCTTGGATGGATAAAGAGCTCCTGAGGAAAATTCAAATGAAAAAAGAGGCTTATAATAAGTGGAAGTAAGGACAGGCAGTCTGGGAAGAATACAGGGATGCTGTCTGGGAAGCTAGGGACCAGGTTAGGAAAGCTAAGGCCCAGTTAGAATTAAACCTGGCTAGGGGTATTAAGAATAACAGGAAGGGATTCTGTAGGTACACTACAAATAAAAGAGAGACTAGGGACAACGTAGGCTCCCTCAGGAAGCTCTCGGGAGAACTGGCTACACAGGATTTGGAGAAGGCTGAGGTTCTGAATGACTTCTTTGACTCAGTCTTCACTGGCAAATGCTCTGACCAAACCACCCAAGTCTTGGAAGGCAGACGCAGGGACTGTGAGAATGAAGACCTTGCACCCACTGTAGGAAAGGAACTGGTTCGAGACCATCTTAAAAATCTGAACGTGCACAAGTCCATGGGTCCTGATGAGATCCATCCGCGGGTCCTGAAGGAGCTGGTGAATGAAGTTGCAAAGCCGCTGGCCATCATATTTGAGAAATCATGGCAGTCAGGTGAAGTTCCCAATGACTGGAAAAAGGGAAATATAACCCCCATTTTCAAGAAGGGGAAAATGGATGACCCAGGGAATTACAGACCAGTCAGTCTCACCTCTGTGCCTGGCAAAATGTTGGAGCAGATTCTCCTGGAAGGCATGCTAAGGTACATGAAAATCAACAAGGTGCTTGGTGACAGCCAGCATGGCTTCACTAAGGGGAAATCCTGCCTGACCAATTTGGTGGCCTTCTATGATGGGGCTATAGAACGGATGGGCAGGGGTAGAGCAGTTGATGTCATCTACCTGGACTTGTGCAAAGCGTTCGACACTGTCCCACATGACATCCTTGTCTCTAAATTGGAGAGACATCAATTTGATGGATGGACCACTTGGTGGGTAAAGAACTGGCTGGATGGCTGCACACAAAGAGTTGTGGTCAATGGCTCAATGTCCAGCTGGAGACCAGTAACAAGTGGAGTCCTGCAGGGATCAGTGTTGGGACCAGTCTTGTTTAACATCTTCGTCACTGACATGGACAGTGGGATTGAGTGCGCCCTCAGCAAGTTTGCCAATGACACCAAGCTGTGTGGTTCAGTTGATACCCTGGAGGGAAGCAATGCCATTCAGAGGGACCCTGACACGCTTGTGAGTTGGGCTGATGCCAACCTCATGAAGTTTAACCATGACAAGTGCAAGGTTCTGCACCTGGGTCGGAGCAATCTCTGGCACAGCTACAGGTTGGGCAGAGAAGAGATTCAGAGCAGCCCTGTGGAGAAGGACTTGGGGGTGTTGGTTGATGAGAAAATGAACATGGGCCGGCAGTGTGTGCTTGCAGCCCAGAAAGCCAACCGTATCCTGATCTGCATCAAAAGGAGCAATGACCAGCAGGTTGAAGGAGGTGATCCTGCCCCTCTACTCTGCTCTCATGAGACCTCACCTGGAGTATTGTGAGCAGTTCTGGTGTCCTCAACATAAAAAGGACATGGAACTGTTGGAACAAGTCCAGCGAAGGGCCACAAGGATGATCAGGGGACTGGAACACCTCCCATATGAAGATGGGCTGAGGAAGTTGGGGCTGTTCAGCCTGGAGAAGAGAAGGCTGCATGGAGACTTCATAGCAGCCTTCCAGTATCTGGACCACAAGTTTAGATTGGATAAAAGGAGGAAATTCTTTCCTGTTAGGGTGGTGAGGCACTGGAATAGGTTGCCCAGGGAGGTTGTGAATGCTCCATTCCTGGCAGTGTTCAAGACCAGGTTGGACAAGGCCTTGGGTGATACGATTTAGCGTGAGGTGTCCCTGCCCATGGCAGGCGGGTTGGAACTAGATGATCTAAAGGTCCTTTCCAACCCTAATTATTGTATGATTCTATGACAAGAAAAGCCCCCCACCTTTGGTGCTGTTTTTTGGGTAAGTATCCTTTAATAACTAACTATACCCCTGGCAGATTTTGTTAGTGCCTGGGAGCATGTGGCACTTTTCCTAAATAAGAATTAAAATCTTCCAGTGCTTCATGTATGTTCTGACAGTATTAGGAAGCATCTGCACAGACAAACCTTTTGCTGCAAATGCTTAAAACAGAACTGGGAAGTTTTGGGGTTTTTTAAGAGATACATCATAGGTGGCAGAAGATGCTCAAATAATGTATTTCCTGAGGCTTTTGGCACCATGAAAGGGGTGTAGTTGGAAGCTTGATATTCTGAAATCAGGGCTTGGTTTGGTCAGCACACAGATGGGCTAAATGAGTCTTTGCTGGTCTTACTCATCACCAGAGGCAGCACTAGAAAACAACAAGACATATTGCTTTCCTTATTTGTTTTGCTCTAAGACTCACAAGCACTGCTAATCATGTAATAAAAAAGGCTTTGCCAAAGTGGCATGGTGTTAGCATCAGGTATACTGCAACTGCACTGGTGCCATGCTGAATGTCACAGCACAGCTGCATCAGAAACCTGTATGCACCAGCAAGGTAGAGAGGGATTCAGTTCCTCTTCCCATGCTATTATTTATTCCTCTGCATGGGCTACTCATGCAGGTAGTAAATGTAGTTCTGCTGCCATAATTCATTTGACTTTTTCACTTTACAGACCCCAAAACCACACAGCTCCCAGAAGAGTTTTGTTATTCTGATGACCGTAACAGTCTAAAACCACAAGACTTACTAACCTGGGATATTAAATATGATGAAGGGTTGGAAAAGAGGAAAAATACTTAAAATTGAGTAAACAAGTTTTAGATTTGTAAACTTGCAAACCTAACAAGTTTTCTTTAAGGTAATATTTCAAAAAGCAGAAACAGTGAAAAGAAAATGTGCATACTTGGATTTGAGCATACAGACAGAAGACAAACTAGTTAAGCAGAACTTCTTCAACCTCAACAAAAAGTAACAAGAGGACATCAAGCTGACAGACACCAGCAGAGTTGTCTGAATCACATCATCACTTCTGTGTTCTGATGGCAAACAAAATATGTTAAATACAGTAAATTAATGCCTCAAATTTCCAGTCCTCACTGGTGGAAGGACACTCCTTCAATTATTTATGTAAGGGTAAAGCAGAAAACAAAACAGCTCAAACACTTTTAGAACAGTTTGGTCCCATTTCCATTAGGATATGTATAGTCAAGCTTAAATGCTGGTTTTCACAACACACCTCTGATCTTAATCTCATTTCAAAGCAACAGGTTTAGAACTGAAGAGAGCTCAAGTCACCTTTAGTGCCAGTAATGATGTCGTATTACATTCCTTGTTTAAGAAAACACAAAACTTCTATTCCTGTACCATGAGTTAAACAGAAGTATCTACTGAATCACTCAATTTCTTCCCTGTGAGGAATTTTGAAATGAATTCAAATCTATTTCAGGTCAGCAAAATAGAAGACCATGGTATAAGAAACAGTAAAAGTACAGATCAGAATACCCTAGCAGATGAACCAACACAGAATTACATTTCTGTTCCCTGTGAATACTGGCTACTTACTTTCCAGAGCTGATCCCCTTCATATGATCCGTGTAGATATAAATGTCAGGAAGGAATTTATTCAGGATGCTCCTTGCAGATTCCACTATTCTGTTTGCCATCTGTGGTGACACTCTGACAGAATAGCTACATTTTCAAGCTAAGGAATTCATTGTGGTCACACAAGATATTTAAACCAGAGACTGACAAAGTGGCCAAGAGGTCCTAATGCATTCTATCAGAAACTGTGGTTTGTTCTATGCATCCATTCCTAAGTCCTGGTCCATCTTCTGTGCTTAAGCACACATGGATAAGTACTTTCGATAGTCTTTACCTGATATACCTTGAAATAAGGTACACAGAACATGTGCAGAGAAGTTTATTATGAGTAGTAAACATCTATTCTTGAAATGCCCTTCGATAATTTATAACTGCTGTTTTGTCAACCCATGCTTTCTTACTATGGGAAAGATCCTGTGTCCTCTCCTCTACATATACTATTTAGAAGATGGTGATGGGAGAAGTTTCTCTGAATTAGAAGTAGAAAGACAGGACTTCCTGCTGCTATCAGGGACAAATGGCATAGATGAAATTCAGTATTTTAAGAACAGAAAAAAGTAATTTAAAAAAAAAGCTAAAACCATCTTTCTTCTAACTGTGTTGCAGTGCTGTGAGGCTATCAAGTTCACTGATGCTCTAGTCACTCAGCATCTGAAGGTAGTGGTTCCAGGAAAGAAGAAATTACCACCTTCCTGCTCATCTCAACCCACATCTGCTCAGTATGTGGAGATGAACTGCCTTTGTGCCCTTTCACTCAGGTGCTGCTTCAGTGATATTCCCAACAGATCTTCAAACAAAGCACACTGTGCTCCGTGTTCCACCTCAACTAAAATGCAGACTCATGCTCTGCACATTTAACCACCCACCTGCACATATAAGCACAGAGCAGTGCAGAGTGACACATTCTCAAACCTACCAGCGAGCAGAAGGGAATTTTTTATTCTACAGATTTCTATTATATTTTCTTGTAGCACAGGTAAACAAAAAGATTTAAAATCTTAAGGCAAAATAATAAATTCTTAAGGGCAAAATAAGCATAAATAATCAGAAAACTGAACATTCTGCACAGCTGGTACATTCAGTATTTCAGATGACTGTAAAAGGTTGCTGCAACACAAGCTCCCCAGCTGTGAAGATCTGCTTAGCTGAATTATGAGCAAACAAAAATGTGCATGGGAAAGACCTAAGCACTTATCTTACCAGATGTTTTGTTTTCTACTGGCTTCAAGATGACATAACGGCTGAACTAAAACGAGACTGCTTCTCACTAGGCTTGAAAGCCAGTCATTAACCCTGAGAAAAAGCTGAGGAAAATCTAGAAGAAAGTGTAAAATCAAAAAACTGTAGTTCACACATATCAACCAAATCCAGCGATACCGGCCCAGAACGATACTGTGTTGCTTTGTATAAACATAGAATCATAGAATGGTTTGGGTTGGAAAGAATCTTAAGATCACCTAGTTCCAACACCCCTGAGGTGGGCAGGGACACCTCACACTAGATCATGCCATCCAAGACTCCGTTCAACCTCACCTTGAACACTGTCAGGGATGGAGCATTTACCACTTCCTTGGGCAACCTGTTCCAGTGCCTCACCACCCTCACAGTGAAGAACTTCTTCCTTACATCTAACCTAAACTTCTCCTAAACTTTAGTGCCCCAATGGCACTAAAGCCATTATCATTGCTTCTCCCTTCACACAGAAGCTGAGGATAATACTTTCTACAGAGGTAGATAAAAGCATAAGGAAATTACCTTCTTCATGGGAAGACCATGACAAGCACCACCAAAATCAGGAAGAGCTGCCTCCTTTTTATTTTACAGCACATATACCCAGTAAAATTGCCAAATGCATTCAAATGCTGCAGTTGGACACAAAGGTCAAAGTGTCCTGTTCTCACACACAGTTATGGTGGTATGCCATAAAGTAAAAAGAAGAATAGGGTTCAATTCTGCACCTCTGGCAGGAAACCTACCCCCATTCCCGCTTTCCTTTTGAGTCATCACAGGAGACTCACAAAAGATACCATATAGAAACCACAAGAGAAAAAAAACACCAAACCCAAAATATTAACTAGATGTGCAGTTCTGTTTGCAAAAGTGAATACTCCACGACAATCTTTGTGAAGTAGAACCTCTTCCGTTTCCAGATCTAATGGTACTACTGAAAGTGAAGTGCTAACAAGCTTTTCGTAACACAAAAAGTTCAGTTCACATCTGTGCAGTGAGGTATGAACTGAACTAAGATTTAAGCTCCCATCTAACATTCTGCAAGACTCATTAATAGCCAAGGTGTTCAATGCGTAAGAAAACTACTGCATTTACACAAAAGAATCCTATTTTGCTGCTATGTAATGGAAAGTATTTTAACTTTTTCTTGCTATTGAAAAGATTTGAAATAGTGCTGTTCAATTTCAAATATATTTGTCTGTTGACGCTTTTTGAACAGCAGCGTTCTGAACACAGCAGTTTTGAGACACCTGAAATCTAGTTGTGTGATCGATCGTTCTGTGCAGTGTCACCCTGTTATCTGGATACAGGCTCAGCAACATGGGTGTATTTCTATGTATTCTATGACTTCAAGTTGCAAGACTTACGTTTTTGAGGAAAAATCATTTAAAAGAAGCAAATAAACAAAAAAGGATACGCAGTTCCTCTGATGCGCTTGATTTTGCCTGGGTCTGTAAACTGAATAGGCTGCAAAACCCTTCTCACTGGGCAAGCAAACACTATTTCTCCACCCCCTTTGGGAGGCATTCCTCTCCGGTTGATCTAGGAATAACAGAGGAAAAAAAAAAGTTAGTAAAAAAAAGTAAGTAAAAAAGAAAAAAAAAAAGGTTAGTAAAGAGCACAAAGAATGTACTTACATACTAAAAAATTACAGCTTTTATTTCACATATAATAAAATGTTACCATTAGGAGTATTAGGTGAACACAGGCAAGTGAAAGATACCCTAAAGGCAGAAATGGATTTTGCACCAAACCTGTAATCAAAAATTGGTTTATTTTTTCCTCCTCTCTCAAATACAGTAGGGCATGGCTTCTCAATGGAAAACAGAAACAACCAAGTAAAACCCCAGCATCTTTACCAGGAAGGCAACCTTGGTTTAAGACTGGTCTCTTAATAGAAAATCTGTACCTCGTCACCGAAGACAGTCTATAAGTGTTTGAGGCATAATATGTATATGGGGGACAAGAATGAACTCATTCCCACAGACAGCCCTGGCCAGACCAACTCTGTCCCATTGGCCCAGCCAGTGTCCACAGGGATGGGGATGGGACATTGGTCTGGGGTGGGGTCTGGGTTAGGAGGCTTATGGCCAGGCAGTGCTGTGAGGAGCTGGAGACTGACCCTGCTGCAGGGTCACTGGAGCAGGGGCTGATAAACCCAGAGTGGTAAGATGGAGTCCTGGGTCATGGGCAGGGCTGAGGTGGGGGCTCAGCAGAGACTAGTAAAGCAAAGACTAGTAGTGCAGCCAGAGCCTTCACACTTCATACAAAGTTAAGAACATACATGAGTGTTCTTAACTTTGAAAGTTTATAGTTTCTTTCTCCAACCTAAACCAAAACAAAGTATATTCTACATTCAGACCTATTTGGCTTATGAAGAACAAAGAATGTTTCTCAGACTGCAGAGATCTGAGACTAAGAAAAAGTCAGTGCCTTCTCCTTACCCTTTCTACCTATAGTCTTTGTGTCTCTTCTGCCATATCTTCAATCACTGTGTGGCTGGTATGCCCTCTAAAATATGACAAGAACTAGAAGCAACTTTAGAAATGTGTGTAACTACAACTAGGGACAGATACCAGCAGCAAGCATATGGCCCTGTGAAGCAGTGCAAAACTATCCTTTTAAATTGTGCTAGAAAAGAAAGGAACAAATTGTCTTACCTTGATTTCCAGACTTTTACCATCAATTCCAAACTTCTTCAGTAGGGGTAGAGCTGTTGCCTTAAGGACATCAACCTACATAACAAAGAAATAAGAAAGCAGACTCTTTATTGAAAGTTACATAAGTCAGTAATTTAAAAATCACTGCATTACAAGTTGCCTAACAAAGACAAGACTTCTCCATACTGGTATTTTATGGGAAGACATGAGAATGAAGCACAGAGCACTTCGGTTACTTTGAGACTACCACAGTATCCCATTACCCAAAAAGCTGCTAGAACAAGATACTGGTAGATGGAATTTCCTAATCTGTATTTGTTCTCCAGCCCGATTTTTACTTCTATTACTGCTCAGCTACAACAGCTAATTTGTTTCTCTGAACATAGTTATTGAAAAGAACTATATTCCTCTGTCATTGCTAAAATATTCTTACAGCTAAATAAACGATTGCAAAAACCTTTGCATTTTGGAGCAGGCCCTTGATTTAGCAGGAAAAATGTCATCCTGTCAAGAACTTTTTGTCATTTATGAGAAACAGAAGCTTTCAGTTAACTTCTGTTGAAACATTTAGAAGAATCTGAAGTGGGTGACACATCCATGCACACCCTTTGATCCAAATGCTCACCAGATCCAAGCCTAAGCAATATTTTCCTTGCAATTGCTCCTCCTAATTGCTGGGTTAAGACAACACTGACAGCCATCATCTTCTCTCTGCTGAAACTTCAGTAGTATTGCCAAAAGTGACAAAAATGATTTAGCAGTGCAACAGCGTAGGGAGTTACTGAAGACAAGCAGCCTGGGAGAGACAGGACCAGGACAGAATGACCCAAAAGAAACTAAATTTGTGTGAAGGAAGACAGCAGTTGTGGAGACAGGAAAAAAAAGCTTAGACTTCTTCCCACACCTTCAGCCAGAACCACAATTTGAGTTTCACTCTCTCTTTGCAAGCCACTAACAAAGTGGCTCATACCTGACCTACAAAGCTGTGAAAAACCTGTTAGAAATACCTGAGTAGCTACAAGCATATGCTGCAGTCCTCATTTATGAAACCCTGTTGGCCAACACACTTCCTTTCTTACAGAGAGGCATTTAGCAGTATTTTTAATGATAGTGCCAATATTCAAGTATCTTCATAAAAAATGTCTCTATATCAATTATTAATTCTTTTTATATTTATGTATTTTATTCTTTTTACAACCAGGCTACCTTAATTTGGCCTCTCAGCAGTATTCATTAATCACACAAATTAGACTTTTAGAGCAAAAACCTTTACTAAAATGCATGTGCACACAGACAGACACACATGAATACCACTGGCAGAAGTTCCAACAAGCTGATATGGTTCACATTAAACTTACACAATATTCCTCCCTCTTTCTTATGAAACAACATATACCAGTAAAAAAAAGAAAAGCTTCAGTGTGTCAGCTAGGAACTGCCTTTCCCTCCTTCATTTCTGCTTTTCCAGTTCTTTGGACTGAAGTCTGTATCTCTGGAGAAGTCTTGCTGCATTAGCATTAGGCAGCTGGATCAATCTTGAGTCTGCTTTATCTGTCTCCAAAACTTTCAAGACTTGTCATAGCTTTTAGCCCTCAGACAAATTCCAGGTATGATACTTATGAAGTAACAGCCAGACACATAATAAGAGACTGTCTCTATTCCAAATCTGCGGCCTAAATAGAGAAGCATTTAAGAAGTGGAGATGGCTGTTCTACATAGTAGACGAATGGGAGTTCAGGCAGGAGAAGTTAAGTACTTCAGTGGAAGACACAACGCAATTAGCACAACCGAGACCTAAAACTGTATTTCCTATATTCAGCCATAAAACCATCCTTCAGCTCCCCTTGAAGGGCAGTTATCTCTGTTTCCAGGGTGGACAACACAACACCAAGTTGTACCAAAGCAAATGCACCAAACCACCAAAGGCCTCACTACAAATACCAACCACTTGCTAAGTCCCATAGACATTGCTTGTTCACAAATTATTATAAATACAAACTTTGCTCCTTCCAAAGATACCTACAATGAGTTAAAAAAAAAGAAAAAAAGAAAGCCAGCATGAAAACAATTTCAGTTGAAAGACCCATGGAATAGCTGCATAAAAACTTCAACATTCCCAAACTTGAACATTAAGAACAATTATTGTAAAGCCAGGTTACTGCAGCACTGTGTATCTGTCAGGATAACAGTATGCAGAGAAAGAAAGTTAACTAAGAGCTATCATTTGCATGCCACCTCCACTGCCTTCAAAAGGCACTTCACAAAGACACCCGCACATACTTTCTACATAGAGAAACTGGAAACTGCCACAACTCTATACTCCAGTCCCACATGGCTGGTCCCACAAACTCTCCATGGTCAGGTATCATCAGCAGTCACACATTAAAACATAATGCAGACATAGGCTGCCAGTGAACAGATCAGGCAGGTACTCAAAAGCCATCTCCTACTGGCAAGTGTGAGTCAAAGCAGCATCCCTCTCACTCACGATGTATCACTCACACAGTGCTATCGCCAAGGTCCAACCTGAGCAAGTGCACATTACCTTCTATTTCAGTGGCCACGGTACTCTTTCAGAAGGGTGTCAGCTGCCAGAGCTTTCCACTGCACCCCACCAGTGGGCTATAAACATATATAAACAAATACTAACAGAAACACATACTCGTATTTATATTGCAGAAACTCAGCCTGACCTGCACCTCACTGAACTGAGCTGAAGTCTTCCCTTCCACAAGCTAATCTTCAGAAACGCCCTTCCTCTCACTTTGACCGCTTTCACTCTCCCTACACCAGGAAATCTGCCATGTTGCCTCTGCCCTGGTAAGGGGTCTCTGACAAAGAGCAACCTTAAACCCACAACACAGCAATCCCATCCAACAGGTATTTTTGAGGCTGTGTAAAAGCTGAGTGGATTTCAGAAAGCCCAGCAGAGGTCAGCCTATCTGCTAGCTGCGACCATGAGATAAAGGTCCCACTTTTCTGGCTGCACACATACTCCTGCTATTTATTTTGCAAATGCCTCCTTGAGAAGATGCAGGCTTACAGCTCTTTACCTTTTTGCCAGTTAGTTGAGCTGGCATAGGGAAGCCTCTGAAAAGTGTGCGGGTACTGGAGTATGCAGGACTATGCATATTGTGCATTTCAGCAGATGGCTGAAATCAGATATGAAGGGAGGATGGGCAGGACTGCCTTCTCTTTTCAAGCACAAACACCTTCTCCCTACTAAAAAACAAAAGCTCAAATCAATTTAAAACCAAGTTACAATTTACTTAAGCATAAAAAAAACAGGGTAGCACCTAAACTTGTGGTTTTAGTTTTAGCAACCTGCAGAGCTATATGCTATACAGAACACCTGGTAAAATTCGTTAAAGTAGTTTACTGACGTGCACAAAGTTTAGTGTTTAGTCAGGCAATAAAAAGACATAAATAAGGTTTAAACCCATTTTAGTAACTGGTATTTAGTTATGGACACTTAAAATGTTACCACACAGGAGAGTCACACTAATGACAGCTGTGCTTCTACAGCACAATGAAGTTTAGATACAACTCCTTAGCATAGAATCATAGAATGTTTCAGGTTGGAAAAGACCTTAAGATCATCTAGTTCCAACCCCCCTGCCATGAGCAGGGATGCCTCACACTAAACTGTGTCACCCAAGGCTCTGTCCAGCCTGGCCTTGAACATCGCCAGGGATGAAGCATTTACCACTTCTCTGGGCAACCTGTCCCAGTGCCTCACCACTTTCACTGTAAAGAACTTCTTCCTTGTATCTAACATAAATCTCCCTTGTTCCAGTTTAAACCCATTAACCCTTGTCCTATCGCTACAGTCCCTGATGAAGAGTCCCTCCCCAGCATCCCTGTAGGCCCCCTTCAGACACTGGAAGGCTGCTATGAGGTCTCCACGCAGCCTTCTCTGCTCCAGGCTGAACAGCCCCAACTTTCTCAGCCTGTCTTCATATGTGAGCTGCTCCAGTCCCCTGATCATCCTCAAGGCCTCCTCTGGACTTGCTCCAACAGCTCCATGTCCTTCTTACGTTAAGGACACCAGAACTCAAGTGAGACCTTAGGAGAGCAGAGTACAGGGGCAGGATCAGCCCCTTTGACCTGCCGGTCATGCATGCATATCTGCATTTTATTTACATTTAGTGTCAAACCATCTATGTCTGAACTCTGGCTGGTCAAGCCCCCTTCAAGTAAAAACTAACTGACTCAAATTCTTGCACCCACTTCAAATAAAACTGCTTAAACTCTATGGGCCCATGTGGGTAATTTGCATAATGAAGATGAGTTGCTTTGATGGGTGTCCAAACTTACGTGACAGCAGTATTAAAATTGGACTACTCTTGGTCTGCAAATTCTTCAAGAAGTCCTCCATTGTGATTAAAAAGATGCAGTCAACCAAAACAGACATATTTTGATTCTTACTACTTAACATTTAAGTACTTTTCATCATGGTGGTTGAAAAGTTAAGAAAGCATGCATTCCATTTTGTTTTTTATCCCCCTTTTCCCCTTTTTCTTTCTGACAATACTCTGTATAACTCACTTCAATCATCCTTTGGCCCACATGGGTCTCACAGAACCACAGGTGAGAGAATGAGTTTTTTAAATGACAAGAGTAGACAGCTGAAAAGCTATAAATACCAGCAGGACTCAGAGGCTCATTAAATATCTGCAATTGCACCTCACAGTAATTGCATTCATTTAGACTGGTTATATTTTCAAATGACAATGTGTCCGGAGTAAAGGCAGTCTCCAAAAACCATTCAAAAGGTAAACAGCAATGCTGTTCTCCAAAAGGTTTTTTTTTGGGGGGGGGGGGAAGTATAACCACTAACCATTAGTCCAGTGTTTTAATCCCATCTTATCCATAGCTCATTTTTTAACAATACTATTAAAAAAAAGGACTGTAAATCAGCAGTAACAGAACTCGAGGCAATTTCAAAGTAATTTGATCTACCACACCTTCTAGCGTCTTTCTAAAGAATCAAAGTGATTAGATAATTTTACTACTATAATTTCATAATTGTCATGTGATATCTGTTTCTAACAGAAAGAAGGGTTCACAGCAGCATGGTGTAACTGTGTCCAACATCCAACAGAAGGGAAAGATTCCTGCCTTGTCACATGCAAATCTTAAAGACTATTTCCTCTTTTTACAGTAAAAAAACATGTGGGGTAGGAAAAACAACTCATCTAATTTCTAACAGAACAGGAAAAGCAAACGAGTGGCCTGGCCTCACACTGCATTTAAAGGGAGCTTCCAGGGGAGAAGACAGAAGAGTACAGAACTAGAAGTTAAAAGGTGGATTACAAACTGCAGTGTGGAGGTGATGCAGAAAGGGAACAATTTAGCAGATGCTTCTTTGATTCAAAGAGTTTTCTGCAGATGCAGTAGGCAGATGCACTGGAGAGTTCTGTGTATGAGGGATGATAAAAATGCATCATATTTTAGACATTTCTTCCTAATATATTTTTTAAGGAAGAAATCCTCCTCTGTTACCTAAATTTTATTACATACCGAAGGATCTACTTGGTCATTTGTTACTCCCCTCAGGACAATCTTCAATGGATGCTTCATGAAAGGTGCCAAGCAGAGCAGACTTTCCAAATAGTAGCCAATACCACGAGTGGGGCTGCAGTCATGTTCCAATGAGCCGCCATACAGAAGACCAGGCAGATAATACAGGGTGGTACCTGGGGAAGACGCCGGGCGAGCAAAACAAATGAGAGCACTATCAGCATGCTTGCCATCACTACAGCATAAAGACAATTTGCAATGATGTATACAAACAAATTGCAAACAGAAGAATTTATGACAGATGGTAGCACTTCCAGCAGGCTGTTACTGTCTGCACTTAATAAACAGACCAATGTGTGTCTGTTTGTCTCACATATCACATCTTTTTTCCCCCCTTCTCCCCAAAACTCAAGGGTCTCTTAGCCATTCCCAAAATGCTGATACAAGCAGACATGATTCCCCACAGCAGCTAAATAGTCACCAGACCATCAAGTCATCATGGTCTCAGCATATCTGGTGGTAGCTCATCTGCTTACTGACCAACCACAATCCTTAAAATCCTTACCAAAAAAAAAAAAACAAAACAAACCCAAACAACAACAAAAAAAAACAACCCAAAGAAAAAAAACCCACAACCCAATCAACTAACCAACCAACCCACCAACCCAGAAAAGGACAAGAACCAGATGAGATTTTTATGTGGGATGCTTCTCACTCAAACCAACCCCTTTTCTGAGCATGACTAGGCAAACAGTCTTGTTTCAAAGTTTACTTTTGTAGAAGTCAGATGTTGCCTTCTACAAAAAACTATTCTGGCTCAGAAAGACCTTCTCCCACTACAAATCCTGCATACCACATAAAACATTAATTTTTGTTCTTAGTCAACAGAGTTTTCTTAACTCTGCATTTTGGTGGAGCACTGGTCTTCCTGGATGCCACCAATCACCAATCACTAAACAACTTCTCAGCTTGGTGTCCTGGGTTCAGCAGTAGCAGTCATGTTTTTTCCTTTGTGTTAGCTGGTGCAGTGCTGTGTTTTGACTTCTAGTTTTGAGAACAGCGTTGATGAAGCCGATGTTTTCGGTTGTTGCTAAGTGATGTTTACCCTGACCAAGGACTCTGTGAGGCTCATGCTCTGCCAGGGAGGAGGGGAAGCTGTGAGGAAGCAGAGACGGGGCGCCTGACCCGGGCTAGCCGGGGAGGTATTCCATACCACAGCACGTCATGCCCGGGGTGGGGGGTAACTGGGAGTCACCCGGAAGGACAGGGGCTTCCGGGTGGAACTCGTTTTCTTGGCCGGTGGTATCGTATTCTCTTCCCTTGTTATTTTCCCTTATCATTGTTTTAGCTGATAGTAGCGGTGGTGATTTGTTGCTGGACTGTTCTTGTCTCAACCCGTAGGAGTTGCACTCTCTCGATCCTCCTCCCCGTTCCTCCGGGAGCGGGGAAGGGGAGAGCCCCGGTGCAGGGAGGGGGGGGGAGACGAACACGGACCTTGATTGTTGTCAGCTTGGCACCACTCACTGGGAGTGAGTGAACAAGTTACCTGACTGGGTTTAAACCACGACAATCGTGACTACAATGAAGTCAGTAATGATTCCCCTGTAGGTGTCTGTCTCCCTTGACAATATAAAGTCACTCAGCTGGGCTTTGCTAACACATTTTGCCTATGGCCCGTTGAAACTTCAGTGATTTTTTTCCTGGCTGAAACAAGCCCTGGAGTTTGCTGTGCTGGTTGTAAAGGGTAGAGCTTGTGATGGAGTTACACATACTCATTTATAGTCCAGTCCCAGCATAGCTGGTTTGTGAGGAGGAGGAGGAGGAGGAGTGTTGTAGAGTATTAGTGACAGATCTTTTAGCTTATATGGTGGTATTTTGGTCTTGGCTTGTGGGCACTGGCTGGATTAAGAGTCCTACCTGGCATAAATCTTGAAACTGCTTTCCATAAGGCTCTTAGATCTACCTTGCTCCAGGGCTCAGTCTGATGAACAGATGCTCTTACATGAAGTTTACTTGGTAAATGAAGAGGTAGTTACGAGTTCTTAGTGAAGTTCTTACCTACAGGAGTGTTCCCATAACAAAACCCAGGAAAACAATGCACCCTTACTCCTGCTGATAGCCTCAGAGAGGCACAACATTGAATAGGCCCCTATCTTTCCCTTTTTTACCCCTATAAAAAAGGGTGTCTGCAGCATTAGAAAAAAAAAGCCTACAGCACCCGGGATTCCCAGGCGGTCTCCCATCCAAGTACTAACCGAGCCCGAGCCCGACCCTGCTTCGCTTCCGAGATCAGACGAGTTCGGGCGTTTTCAGGGTGGTGTGGCCGTAGGCCACAGAAGATTGTAGGTTCGACTCCTGCCTGGCTCGCCATCTAATGCTGCAGACACCCTTTTTTATAGGGGTAAAAAAGGGAAAGATAGGGGCCTATTCAATGTTGTGCCTCTCTGAGGCTATCAGCAGGAGTAAGGGTGCATTGTTTTCCTGGGTTTTGTTATGGGAACACTCCTGTAGGTAAGAACTTCACTAAGAACTCGTAACTACCTCTTCATTTACCAAGTAAACTTCATGTAAGAGCATCTGTTCATCAGACTGAGCCCTGGAGCAAGGTAGATCTAAGAGCCTTATGGAAAGCAGTTTCAAGATTTATGCCAGGTAGGACTCTTAATCCAGCCAGTGCCCACAAGCCAAGACCAAAATACCACCATATAAGCTAAAAGATCTGTCACTAATACTCTAAAAAACTCCTCCTCCTCCTCCTCCTCACAAACCAGCTATGCTGGGACTGGACTATAAATGAGTATGTGTAACTCCATCACAAGCTCTACCCTTTACAACCAGCACAGCAAACTCCAGGGCTTGTTTCAGCCAGGAAAAAAATCACTGAAGTTTCAACGGGCCATAGGCAAAATGTGTTAGCAAAGCCCAGCTGAGTGACTTTATATTGTCAAGGGAGACAGACACCTACAGGGGAATCATTACTGACTTCATTGTAGTCACGATTGTCGTGGTTTAAACCCAGTCAGGTAACTTGTTCACTCACTCCCAGTGAGTGGTGCCAAGCTGACAACAATCAAGGTCCGTGTTCGTCCCCCCCCCCTCCCTGCACCGGGGCTCTCCCCTTCCCCGCTCCCGGAGGAACGGGGAGGAGGATCGAGAGAGTGCAACTCCTACGGGTTGAGACAAGAACAGTCCAGCAACAAATCACCACCGCTACTATCAGCTAAAACAATGATAAGGGAAAATAACAAGGGAAGAGAATACGATACCACCGGCCAAGAAAACGAGTTCCCCCCCGGAAGCCCCTGTCCTTCCGGGTGACTCCCAGTTACCCCCCACCCCGGGCATGACGTGCTGTGGTATGGAATACCTCCCCGGCTAGCCCGGGTCAGGCGCCCCGTCTCTGCTTCCTCACAGCTTCCCCTCCTCCCTGGCAGAGCATGAGCCTCACAGAGTCCTTGGTCAGGGTAAACATCACTTAGCAACAACCGAAAACATCGGCTTCATCAACGCTGTTCTCAAAACTAGAAGTCAAAACACAGCACTGCACCAGCTAACACAAAGGAAAAAACATGACTGCTACTGCTGAACCCAGGACACTTGGTTATTTCTGATCTTCTCAGTTAGTGATATCTGAACACCTACCTCTGTCAAGCTGAAACTCTGATTTCACTATAAGACTTGATAAAAGGCCAGAAGACCAGAACAGCAAAAGACTACAGATCTCACCTGTCTGGTTTATTTCAATCCGAGAACCATTGGTCACTTTGTCTATCAGGCGAATAAAACTGGCTTCAAAATCTAAGGAGTAGAACAAAGACAGAATTTTAAAGTGCCTTAAATTTATTCCTGGAAAAACAATAAGAAACTTCAACACAACACTTGTACATTCTCCCTTCCCTGCCTTTTGTGACAGTAAGGCTACCCTCACTCTTCAACTTGCTATGGTATACTTCTACCACATGAGAAAAGGAGATTAGCTATAATATCAGATATGTTAATTTGAGCCTCCGCGCGTACAGGCATCTCCAGTCAACTGGGATGCCCCTAGATGTGACACTCCTCAACCCAGAATGCAGTGAGTGATACAAGCTGACAATTCTGACCACAGAGCTACCTGCAGAAACTGCAGTTTTTTAGTATTTGCATAGTACGATTGATGGCCCAGTCACACAATGCTGGTTCTTCTCTCTGTTAGGATAATTTCTAAACCCCAAGTTTACATGACAGTTCTGGGACCTCTTCCAGCACAAGAGTGCATCCTTGTGAATACATCTCTCCCTCTTGGCAAACAAACCTATAGAAGAGCTTTCATTGCAGATGTTCCAGTCACGAAAAGCAGAGAGAACTGCATGCTGAATCACCAACACAGGTCAGGGCCTGTTATTACTCTTCTGTTATAGTTACAATTTACACTTTAACTCATATACGAAAAAGGCAATTCAAACACCTTTTTTTAAAAAAAACACATTGCAAACCCTATAACTTTAAACACCATCAAACATCCCATAGTAATAACAAATACTTTGAGTCATGGCAGATGTTACAGAAAGCACACAGGAATGTTTTGACAGTAAGAATTCCTATTTATGATGGAGGCCTCCTCAGGAGGCAGAGTAATATCTATGCTGGTCCTACCCCTGTTCTTAATTTTGTACCTTGCCCAAAAAATAACTGAGCACCACAATAATGTTTCTTCCTCAACCTCTATTCTACTGTCTCTTACTTCAGTTTAATGAGCATATTTGCTTTGGGGTGCCAAAGGTCCTGTGTAGGAAAGAAGAGGGTACTCCCTATGCAACGTTTCCCTCAAAGGGTCCACAGTGTCAGCAACTTTCAAAAATGAGCACTAAATGAACTTCACGTGTTTCACCTTTACCGCTATTTGAGCAAACCCCAGATAAAAAATGAAGCATAAAACCAGCTCCACTGAAACTGTGGGAACTTGGGCTCCCACGGAGGGATGTGGAGCTTGACGCTGGGCATGCAGCTGAAAGTGACGGCTGAAGAGCCAGCAGAGCCTGCACCTTTCGAGTGAAGAGCCCAGCTGTACAGCGAGCGGGCCACCGCCGGGGCTGCGAGCGGGACTCGCACCATGCCAGAGAAGACGCGTGGCCACGGGTGAAGGTACAGCCGCGGGGCCGCCGTCGCAGATTTGTCTCTCCGCCGCACACCGGCTTCCCTCGACACACAGCGAGAGCCGCCCCACTCCTCGCCTGCGCGTCTTCCATCCCCCGCGCCTCACCCAAACCGCAGACCCGATATCCACGAGGACAGCCCAGGGTGACACGGCGCCGGCGACTCGCGGCCTGCACCGAGTGCGCAGGCCGTCCGGAGGAGACACCAGAGCCTCCGCCACCTCGCTGTTTCTTGCCAGTAAGGTGCCAGGGCCGCCCGCAGCCACCCCCCGACCTCTCCCCTGGCGTCCGCCGGGGCCCCGCTCACCGCGGAGCCCGGGATCCTCCTCCTTGGCGCGGATCTTGCGAATCTTAATCGGCCGCCCGCTGAGCGTGGCCAGCACCAGGCGCTGCCGCAGGAAGTTGCAACCCGCGTAGCTGAGGCACTGCGTCTCGCCCGCCATGCCGCAAACACGCGGTGGCGCGCAGGAAGTACGCCAGAAGCGCTGCGGTCAACGGGCGCCCTTACGGCCGCTATGGGGCGGTGCTGGATGAGGCGGGGCGAGGGGCGGAGCGGGGCGGGGCGGGGCGGGGCGGGACTGGACTGGACCGGAGCCGTGGTCGTGGTCTCAGTCGTCGCCGTTATTCGCCTCAGCAGGGACGGTGCCGCTGGTGGCACTCGTCCCTACGGCGAGCGGGCCGACCTTGGAAAGGTGAGTCGGTTGATAGCAAGGCGGTAGCCATTGCCTCTGGTCTTGTTTCTGCTCTCCATATCTTCATAGTTTTAACCGAAGATTTAAATGTTTAAAAGCATCGATGTCTGAGTAACTGGAGCCGGTCCCGCGGCGCGCGCCCCCACTCCTGGCTGAGGCTCGAGACCGACACTGTGGCGGCAGCGTGCTCGCTGCACTGCGGAGCGTGACGGGGCGGATGCGCCGGGGGCCTCCCCCTCCACAGCGGGTTAGTTTCTGGGAGGGGGTTCCTTCAGCCACCCTTTTCGGGAATGGGCGGGATCTCCAGCCTTGACGTCAGCTAGTTTGACAGCCTTCATGGCAGTGGCGCAGCCTTGGGTCCTTTGAGAGAGACTGAGTGAACCTTCCAGTCTGTGTTTTCTGAAAAACGGGGGTTATAGCAGAGGTGTTAATGACAGTTCATGGAGTTGTGGAAGGGTTTGGGTTGGAAAGGGCATTAAAGATCATCTTGTTCCAACTCCCCTGCCACAGGCAGACACCTTCCACTAGACCACATTGCTACAAGCCCAGTCCAACCTGGCCTTGAATACTGACACGTATGGGGCAGCCACAGCTTTTCTGGGTAACCTGTCCCAGGGCCTCACCACCCTCATAGTGAAGAATTTCTTTCTAAGACCTAAATCTCCTCTCTTTCACTTTAAAGCCATTCCCCCTTGTCCTGTCACTAGAGGCCTCTGGAAAAAGTCCCTCTCCAGGTTTCCTGTAGGCTCCCTTTATGCACTGGAAGCTGCTCCAAGGTCTCCCCTGAGCCTTCTCTTTTCAGGCTGAACAAGCCCAATTCTCTCAGCCTGTCTCCATAGCAGAGGTGCCCCAGCCCTCTGATCATCTTTGTGGCCTCCTCTAGACACACTTGAGCAGATCCACATACCTCTTGTTCTGAGGGTCCCAGAGCTGGATGCAGTACTGCAGGTGGGGTCCCATAAGACCAGAGCAGAGGGACAGGATCACGTGCTTTGACCTGGTGGTCACGCTCCTTCTGCTGCAACCCAGCACATGGTTGGTCCCTGAGCTGCAAGCGCACACTGTGGGGTCATGCTGAGCTTCTCATCAACAAACACCCCCAAGTCCTTCTTTTCAGGGCTGTTGTCAGTTCACTCTCTGCCCAGCCCATACTTGTGCCTGGGATTGCCCCGACCCTGGTGCAGGACCTTGCACTTGGCTTTGTGAGGTTTGCACTGTCCCACCTCTCCAGCCTGTCTAGGTCCCTCTGGATGACGTCCCTTCCCCCCAGTGTGTCGACCCCACCACACAGCTTGGTGTCATTGGCAGACTTGCTAAGGGCGCATCAATACCACTCTCCATGTCATCAGCAAAGATGTTGAACAGGATTGGGCCCAACACTTACCCGTGAGGGACACCACCTGTTACCCATCTCCGTCTGGACGTTGAGCTGTTGACCACAACTGTCTTTGTGCGGCCATCCAGCCAATTCCTTGTCCACTGACCAGTCCATCCATGAAATCCGTGCCTCTCTATAAATTGGAGATGCATGGATTCACAGGAATTGGCTGGCTCATGTCAGAGGAGTCACTGGGGTGCATGGGCCAGCCCATATGGAGTCATTGCTGCTCATCCCAGCCTACACACCACTCCCTTCCAGAGGCTAGAGATTGAGCTTCTGCGCTGTAGAGGTCCTTCTCCTGCCCCGCTCTGACATGGTTGTTTCCCTGTTCCTTGGTATCTTCCCCAGGAAGTTCAGCAAATGAGAGAGGCAATATCTGAGACTGTGGAGCTGGTGGCTGTGTGCCTGTGTCTGGCGTTCTCCCGGCAGCTGGTTTGGGACTCTTGCCCAAGTGCCCTCCCCCAGCCAGGCAACACTCCTGCTTCGGAAGGAGGACAGACAGGCTTGCAGGCGAGCTTCCTTTGTCCCCAAGGTGCGAAAGGCTCCTCCAAGAGCGCAGGGCGCTGCCCTTGTGAGGAGAGCCAGCAGCAGCAGCAGGGACAGACATGCAGCTGGGCCCATTCAGGTTCTCAGGAAGAGGTACAAGGTTCCTCCTGGGACCATCAGCTGGAGGGTCAGGTCCCCAGAGCCTAAAGCAGGGGCTGGGGGGACACGATAGAGAAGCTGGCGAACACTGTAGGCAGCACAAGTCCCAGGGCTTGGGAAGCCCACTGTGAGTGGGGAAGAGGCTCAGCTGAAAGCCCCTCTGGCCCCGGGGGCCAAACCCCACGCTCCTGCTGGAGGGCTCTGGCTGTGGAGCTGCAGAGGCCCTGGGAGGAAGAGGGGGCTTCGGAGGAGGGCAGCTGCTCCCCTCTGTCTGTAGGCCTCTCTTCTGGCCAGGGCCTTGGCTCATGTGGCAAGAAGGCAGTGCCAAACAGTGTCCTGCCTTTTCCCCTCCCGTAGGTGCCCCCCCTCTCAGGAGGACCAGGGGACCAGCTGCGAAGAGCCAGCACGCTGCAGCTGCAGTGCTGCAGGCACAGAGCGTAAGTTCAGCGCTGCCTTTCACCCCATGCTTGCACCAGGCCTGCCTGGCTCATCTGGGACCAACAGCACTGAATCATCCTGCCCCAGGAGCGGCCTGGGGCCATTTTGCCTATGTGACCATGACGGAGCTGGCCACCGTGTCTCTAATAACCATGGGGCTACTGTAATAATCAGGGGGCACCCCCGGGTGGTAGAGATGCAGGGCCCGAAGCCTCATCCACAGTCCTTCCCCAGCCTTGCTGTCAGTGCCCTGCCTGCAAGGGGATCCTGCCGGGGCTCCGGCGAGAAACAAGCAACCCCCTCCAGGGCATAAGCGTGCCCCTGTCCGGGTCCCACAGGAAGGAAGTATGCAGGCCCAGCATCCACGTCCTCGCAGGGGTCGGCCATATGCCAGATGGGGCTCCTCAAGAAGGCTCCTCAGGCTTTTCTCCCATTTCTTTTCCCAGGGCTGGTATTCAGCTGTGCATACAGAATGGCAATGGCCATGATCTGCCTTCAGAGATACCTCAGAAGAGGCACCTCCATCCTGTGAGTACAACAGGTGTCTGTTACTGACATGGAGCTTGAGGGTGCCAGAGGGTCAGGGTGATCAGATGGGAAGCTGGTGGTGCTCCCCACCAGCAGAACCCCTGGCTCTCCTGCAAATTGTTGTTCAGCTGGTAAGAGAAATTCCTCTGGGCAGGGCTCTGCCTTGAGCACCGCTAACCCCAGGACTCTCTCTGTTTCAGGAACAAGAGGCTCTTCATGATCTTCTGCTTGGTGAGCCTTGCTGCTCTCGGTTAGTATTTACCCACTGTCAGCAGAGGCTCAGAGGAGTGAGGTGCGAGCTTCAGCGTGAGGGAGAGGCGCTGAGGGCCTGTGTGGCCCATACAACATCTCACCTTTGTGGATGTGAGAGGTCACAAGATGCTCGCTGCATGCAGATGAAATGGGGCATAGCAGTGGGGTGCAAAGCCTGGAACCAGGGCTGTGCAGTGCCCCTTGGCCCAGGGCGGTCCAAGAGTCTCTTCTTGGAGCTACCTCCTCCCCTGCACCTCTTTGTGGTGTCCTTGGCTAACCCCTTGCCACCCTGGTGTGGGAGGAGACCATGTCACCACAGGGATCTTTAGAAAGGGCAGTAAAATGACTCTCATGGTGATGTTACAGCTGGTGCCTGGTGCGGGACCTCACTGCTCTTATGGCGACTGCATGGAAAGAATGCACCACAGGTCAGTGGGACAGGAAAGTCCTGCCAGGGAGCACTGCAGGCGATGGGTGGGTGGGTGGGTGAATCGCCTGGTCCTCCGGTGCCAGGCAGTGATGCAAAGCAGCAGCAGCAGCTTCTGCTGTGCCTTCCTAGAGCTGCCAGCTCGGGGAAGCCCCAGCTGCTGCGGGACTCCACCAATACCCTTTCCCTTCCAGGAGCAGCATGCAGCTGACCTGAGTTCACTGGGGTAAGAGCCCTCTCCTCTCCCCAGCCCTGCAGCATGTTTGGTGGCGACAGCACGAGCAGATGAGCCCGTGCTATTTGCTCTCACTTGCACAGCGCCCAGTCTTCTGCTCCTGTCTGGGCCTTGTGCTAAACCTGGAGGGGGAAGGAAGTGCTTGTAAACCAGGGAAAAAAAAGGGGCTGGAGCATCACTGTTTGTGCTGCTCCTGGCCTTGGAGGCTCCGCGCATTGCTGGGCAGAGATCTGACAAGGTCCGATTTCCTGATGACTGCAGGAACGCACCTGATTTGTGGAAAGGACAAGCTGAAGAGATGCAGCAGCTGAGGGATGAGGTGACACGTCTGGCTGCAGAAATCCGCTCTATAAACAAGGTGATCCTGCACTCTGGAAAGAGGGCTGGGCAGCAAAAGGCCACCAGCTGGCCCAGGAAGGGCCTGGTGGAGGGGGCCCTGCTCGTCCCAGCCTACACACTCCTCCCTTGCCAGGGGCTGCGGGTTGAGCTTCTGCGCTGTAGAGTCCCTTCTCCTGGCCCGCTCTGACGTGGTTGTTTCCCTGTTCCTTGGTGTCTTCCCCAGGAAGTTCAGCAAATGAGAGAGGCAATATCTGAGCCCGTGGAGGTGCCTGACTGGGCTCTCAAAAGCACAGGTATGGGCAGCCCTTGGGTCCAGGCAGTTCATGTTGTGCTAGGCTCATGCTTGGCGTTCCTGAAAGCAGGGAGTGCTGCAGACACTGCTCTCCGAGGTAGAGAGAGGTGGGACAAAACCACGGGGCCCACGAGCATGACTGTAGCAGTGTGGCTCCCTTAGGCTCACCCCAGCCCTGCTGCCAGAGCCCTCACTGCTGCCTCGGCCATGCCCCTGACAGCATTTCTGCCCTCTCCCACTCTGCGGAGCTTTCCTGGAGAATGAAAGCATATGGCTGCATCACCCTCTGCTGTCCACGCAGCAGGGCCTTGCTTGGGTCTGCTGCCCTTGCCGTGAGGGCTCACTGTCCCCCAGCACCCAGAGATCTTCTCTTTGTGCGGCTGGGAGAGAGATGCCATCACTAGGCCTAGGGATCCCCTGTGTTTCCCCGGGCACCTCCAAGCATCCAGTGCTGCATGACTTAGCAGCCACGTGCAGCCACCAGGTTCTCTGCACCTGGGGCCAGTTGCAGTCAGCTGCTCTCTTCTGCCCTCAGGGACTGCCATCGACCTGCAGAGATCATCCAGCACCTCTGCATGGCTCAGAAGGATGTTTTGGTCCCTATTTAGCCAACCCTTTGAGGATACCTTTGTGCAGGTACAGTAGCAGAAACCGTCAGTGCTGCTCCTCTTGCCTCTCTGGATCAAGTTGGAGCCAAGCCCTGGGTCATTTCCTGTCAGGCCAGCGGTCTCGCTCGGATCCACGGCAAGGATCTGGTGCCTGAAGGCTGAGGTCCCACACGGAGCTTGGCTCCCTAGAAAAAGCGGGTGCTTCTGCCTGCTTCCCAACACACCATGAATCTCCAGCAGAAGCACACCCCAGGCACAGTGCTGCCTGTGCTTCTGCAAGCGGGGGAGCGAAGCCCTCGCATTCACTTCTCTTGCCCTCTGCTTTTAGCCTGATGCTTCCCCAGGGTACTGCTGGCCTATGCAACAGACTCAGAGCGAAGTGCTAATCCGACTGCCCACAGAAATACAACCAACGGCCATCACCTTACAGTGCTGCTCAGAGATAGCCACTCCACTGGTGACTGTCAGTAGCGCACCCAAGAATTTCACTGTCTCTGTAAGTCTGTGCTGGGCTCGGGGCTGGGACCTGACCACGGGTAAAGCTGTAACCAGGACTTGCTGCTCCCTGCGCATCTGCAGAGATGTGTGTGCTCCCAAGCACTGCCCTTCCTAGAGGGGACATTTCACAAACTTGCTCAGGCCGTTTTGGCCCAGCACCTCCGGGGCCCTGAGGAGGAGACACAGCCCCATGGGTCTCCCTCTGTGCCAGATTGCATCACAGGCGCAGGAGTATGGTGCGGATCACGGGCCCAGATCTGGCATGAGCATTTGCTCATGGTCAGCTTGAGCCTGACCTGCTCTCCTGTGCATTTATCTCCAAGGGACTGGATGAGGCAGGCCACGGTGAAACTCTGCTGGGGTCTTTCCTCTACAGCGTGCAGAAAGGGCCAACTCAGACCTTCCCTCTGCAGGTACAGTAGGTGCATGTGGGCAGGAGGCCAGGGCAGAAACGCCAGTTTGTGAGCAAGTCACTTTCAGGGGGGAGAGTGGACAGTCCCTGGCAGGACAGGGGCCTGAACCTTGTGGTGCCCAGAGCTGTCTGTCGGCACCTGCAGGGCAGGCGGTGGTGAGGAGGATGCTCAGCACCGTGCTCCGGCAGCAGGGCTTTCCCCTGGTCCTCCTTCCTGGCACAGGTGACCCTCAGGTCCCCACAGCTGCCCACCGCATTCTCTCTTGAGGCTGGCTATTTGCTCTGCAAGGGTGGGAGAAGGGAAGGAGGGAGAAGCTGCTTCCTCAGTCAGAGCAGGAGCTGGTCCCAGAGCAGGGGCCTGGCTGGCGGAGGAAGACACGTGGAGCCTGCTCTCACTCTTTGCATCCCAGGAGTGACGCTGCTTTTTGCTGTGGTTTCTTTGCAGAATGGCATCCCCAGAGCCTTTCGACTTCTCAAACTCGGCATACAGAACAACTGGGGTAAACCAACAAACACCTGCCTTTATCGAGTGCAGGTGCATGGGAAGATGGTGGAGACAAATGTGACTGGAAAGACTCATGTGGAGACTTTCCCTCGATAAGAATTAAAGAGGAAAATGGAGGAACACACCAGAGGGATGTGACTGTTTGTCTGGTGCAGAGCACTGTCACTTCAGTGCTCCTCTCAAAGCAGCCAGCTTCTTTCTGCCTTTTGCAGGCTGAGGCTTTCCTCGGCCTTTCCTTTTTCTCTCCACCACAGCAATGTTTCCTAATCGAAGGAAACATCCCCATGTTGGAAGCACAGGGAGACATGCTTTCACAGCCTCTCCTTGCCTGTGGTCTTTGACAAAATCCTTTGGCACGAGGACTGCCTCCCATTTTGCCCTAGGAAGGAGCCTTCAGAGCCTGGCACTGTCTGGGGGCCATGATCCCCAAAGCACAGGCCCATTCCATTCAGGGGATACCTGAGGCTTTCCTCGGCCTTTCCTTTTTCTCTCCACCACAGCAATGTTTACTAAACCAAAGGAGACATCTCCATGTTGGAAGCAAATGCGCTTTCACAGCTTCTCGTCCATGGTCCATGATGAAATCTTTTGGCACTCACCAAGGTCTGCTCCCCATCTTGTCCCATAGGCTCCCTCAGCAGTCCTATCACAGCCAGTGCTGGGACAGGGATATGCAGTACACCAGTACAGTGGGCAGGGGTGTGTAGAGCATCGCAGGTGCCTGGGCATGAACAGGAACGAGACTAAGCTGGCCTGTATCAGCACTAGCGTGGCCAGCAGGGCCAGGGCAGTGATCATCCCCCTGTATTCAGCACTGGTGGGGCTGCCCCTGTGCTCAGTTCTGGACCCCTCACTACAAGAGTGATTTTGAGGTGCTAGAGCAGGTCCAGAGAAGGGCAATGAAGCTGGTGAAGGGTCTGGAGAATACAAGTCTTATGGCTGAGGGAACTGGGGTTTAGCCTGGAGAAAATGAGGCTCCAGGGGACCTTATCACTCTTTACAACAGCCTGAAAGGAGGTTCTAGTGAGGTGCGTGTCGGACTCTTCTCCTAGGGTACAAGTGATAGGACAAGAAGAAATTACCTCAAGTTGCACCAGGGGAGGTTTCAATTGAATATTAGGAAAAAAGTCTTTGCCAAAAGGGCTTTCAAGCACTGGAACAGGCTGCCCAGGGAAGGGTTCAGTCATCATCCGTGTAGGTATGTAAGACATGTAGATAGGGCGCTAGTGAGATTGTTTAGTGATAGACTTCGTAGTCCTAAATTAAAGATTGGTCTCAATGATCTCAAAGGTCTTTTCCAACCTAAACAATTCTGTGATTCTATGATTGGTAAAAAAAAGAATAACTACTACTTGTTTCATAATGTAAGCATAAGCAAAGCAATTTAGAGCACTGCTAATATCATTATCAAGTAAAGTTTCTCTTCTTCACAACAAGCATTTGATGTCAGAAAACAACATAGATTCCAGTTAATTTGTATTATTAAAAAGCATGTCAAAAGCTTCTTTAATGATTGTTCCCTTCTCTGTTCCTTCCCACCATCTCTACCAAATAATATAGTCCAGATGCTTTAACATTTGTGTTATAGTGTGGCTTTATGCAATACAGCGTGGCTCTGTATTCAGTGCCCAAGAGAAAACAATACACATTGAATAAAGACAACTCTGTTAACCATAACCTACATTATAGTTCTTTCACCCCTTTTTTGAGAGCATCTGATGATTTCTTTAAGCAAAAAAAAGCATGTAATAGATATTTTTGCACAGAAATATAACCAATTAGTGAAAATACCATTTTTCTTGTCTACTTGGATCTCAATAGACATAACCAAAATAAAAATACAGATGTGGTGTTTTGGGTAAGCCACAGGATGGAGTTAGTGAGTAGACTGACAACAACGACAACAAAAAGTCCTTTCCACTCCTTTTGCAAGGCTGTGCTCACTTACCCTGTTTGCACACACACAGCATATGCCTTCTTTTCAGGGAAGTTACTTAGAATTCCAGAGAAATTCGTAGAGCAACGACTGCCTACCTTTTCACAACCTCCACCTTACTCTGAGCACGCAGATCATGCTCACCGAGCATATGTTCATGATCACTCTCTCCTGAGCACCAGAAAGTGTATTTTAAGGCAGCACAAAATTACTTGTACTTGGAAAATAACTAGCTTGGCCTGAACCTGTGTGGAGGAATGTAGGCAGGAAAACATGGATAAGACAAAAAGCATTGTTTCTTCTTAAGTGTGTACTGTATACTTCTACAAAAAGACCTATTTTTTGAAATCTCGCAAAATCGCACGTTCCCGTATGTGAAAAATACAGGTATGTTTCTTATGGATGGTATATAGGAGAGTTTGCAATGAGCACAATTGAAATAAGTAGAGATTACAGATACAGTAATGACTTTGCAGTTAATGACAGCATGATTGCCAAAGTCTTGTAAGAAGTTTCTCTGAAGAGTGCAAACTTTGCCAAATGCCATCTTAAACAAACACAGACATAATTTATAATACAGAGGAACAGCAGAGATCCTTCTTCAGTCTCCCTGAATAATGAATTGTACATTATAGGCACTAAAGCCTTCTAGGCTTTCAAAACATAAACCTCAATAAGGCACATAAAGAGATCAAAATAATAGGAATAGTAGAGTACAATTCAGCTTGCTGAAGTCAGAGACTTCAAAAGGTCCACGGCAAAATTAAGAGTAGGACTGCCTTATCTCAAAGACATTAGAAGAAAATACCTCTTTCTTACTTTTAAGAAGTAGAATGTAATAGTTTCTTAGAACAGCATTAGTATTGTGATTGCTTGTGTTAAATTTTGTTGCAAGGCAGTGAGGTGAAACAAATACTTGATGACACAAGGACACTTTCACTGAGCACAGAGAGAGTAAGACAGGCAAATCCATCATGCTTAGCCTGCAGATCCAAGTACTCAAAGCATGCTGAAAGCTTAACCACAAATTCAAATAAAAGCAACAAATGAAAGCACAATGGATATGAATAATGGGATAAAATGAGGAAAATACAGCATTAAAGATCACCCTTGCTGCTCTCATGAAGGAGTAAAGACACAATGATCAGGCTAGAATTTTTGAAGCAAGAAGTGACATGCAGCATCCAGTTGGAGACACTGAAAGCTAATTTTCAAAGTGCTGATGATCAAGTCATAGGCAGGCATAGTATGACAACATAATGAGCCAGTCTACTGCTGAAAACACAGACCCTAAGCAATTTCGAACTGTTTCCAGTTGAGTCCCTATGTTCCAACTATATACAGTACCAAGGAATTAAATTTTTAGAGTCCCACTCAGCAATAAGGAATCTATTAAATGATGCGGGGTAACATAAGCAATCGGAAGCAGTCACCTTATTTTAACAAGACAGCTCCTAAGAAAAATGATAATACAAAACTTATTCTTGCACAAAAGGATTGGGATAATTTTACTAGTTATTTTTATGATGATGTTTATCATACTACAATTTCAGCAAAACAAATTATACAAGCAAAATAATGCTATGTAAATAATTCATTAGAACAGGAAAAAATAAAGATATTTCCTTGCTGCTATTGTAGTCTTTTGTTGGGTAGGTTTATATTTAAACTATAATTTCAACTATAAAAAAATACTGGGCCTAATACATATACATAGAAGTTTCTCTAGTGTAATTTCAGTAATCCCACTGACTGCAATGAAATAATGACTGTGATAAAATGGGAAATTAGATTAATAGGGCTGGCTGCTAACCACACACAAATAAAATCTAAAATATAAACCAGAACAAAATGGATATTTATAGCTATATATCTTGTAATAATAAATTACAAAAATTACATGTAATTGGCTTTATTAAGTGTGCATATATATTCTCACTAAAAAGATAACAAAGGAAAAAGTAATACCAGTTTTTCTGCAGTGGGTGGACCATAGGAAAATACTTTTCTGTCTTCTAATCTTCTTCTTTAAGCTTTGCATTTCTTAAGTTTTCCCTTTCTTGGCAAATTCCCTATCAGCTTTAACTGCCATCTCATTAGGGATCACATTGCTTTGCTGCAGACTGTTTGATGCATGAAAGGGGCAAATGTGCCAGCTGAATCCACAGACTAGAGAAACAGAAGGACTGCCAACTTACAGGCACCATATTGATAGCTGTACACAGCCACAACTCTGAAACTGACTTGTCAGTCTGCAGCAGACCTGCAAAACTCATAAAACATTTACTGATAATGTAGTGAGCAGACAACCCAGCTAAGGACTTTTCATAATGCCAGCACTACTGGTATTACCCAGAAGGCATCTTCAGACAAAAATTCTGTGTTTAATTATGAACAACAAGAAAAATAGTGATAAAAATAGTGATCCTGACATATTTTTAGATTTGACATTTGCTACAGTGGGCAACCAAAGTCATTTTACTAGAAGAAAATATTAAACTACAAAGAAGAGAAATGTCATGCTTCATGCATAAATGCCATGTTGTTTGTCAAGACCTTTTTGTATGTAAGTTGAAGAAGGCTGCAGTTTTTCTAATTAGTTTATAGGAGAATTTCTGCAGAGTTATAATAAGCAAGTCTAGAAAAGATCTCTTTACCACAAGTCTTCTACCACTGTTAAGTTTATGCCATGATGATCCCTTGTGATCCAGATGTGATTTCCCCAAGAAAATTAGGACCACATGTTCCAAAGTGACTTCACTTGTAATGGTATCATCCATAGATTATCTTCCCTATTTACAGCTATAAATTATGGCAAACATTTGTAGGAACTTGCAGTTTTCATCTGGCTCAGGACAGAGTTTATCGTGTTCCACCAGAGAAGATCCCATTGCCTATCTTTCTTTGTTGACTTACTCCCACACAAAACGTTTATCACATTTGCTACATGTATTAAAGGAATAACACAGTCTGTCCTGTAGCAGAGATGGGGAAGAAAAGAGTTCAATATAACTGGACAAGCTGCCATAGATAAATCTTCCTGTTTCTTGGATAACACATGCAGACTGTGCACTCCCAAGTCCAAGTGTCCCTCTCATTTGATTCATAGAAACGCTTTGGTTTGCCTCAATTCCCTTTGTTTAATGTTCAGGTCCTTCTCTTCAGAATTCAGAAAAACTGAAGTAGCAAACTTCAAGCATCACACTCACTCCTAAAGTGATATATAGTAGTAATTGGAATAACACTTTAAACAATAAATTGCAAACCTTCTTGCAAAAGGAAAATGTCCTCTACTGATTATTTAATATTTTATTTTTCAAACTCAGAAAAACCTAGGCAACAACAACAACAAAAACATAAAAAAAAGAAAAAGACTGTTTAGGATAATTTCACTAGTAATACTGGCATTTAGATCTTCAGAATTTAACTAGTTCTTTTACTCCAGTGTATTCATTTTTTCTCTCAGCATGTACACTCAGAAATCCCATGTTCTAAGATTTTCAGGCTGAATTCTTTGCTGTTTCTTGCAAATTGTGATTAATTTGTAGTGCAACTGGATCTGAAAACTAAGTGAATAACTCATCACTGAAAGTTATTTTACTGAAAAAGCGTCCCCATATGTACCAGAATTTCCTAATTACCTACCTGTAAAGGTGACATAAGAAGCCAGAGAAAGGTTTATCAGTCCCACATTACCCACATACTCATTTCACTACAAAGTAAGAAATTGTTAAATGGTTATTTTCAACGTACAGCCTCTTCCAAACAAACTTATGCACATTATTCATTGGCTTGGCCTTGGGATGGTGTCACAGTAGAGCTGACAATAAACTCTGTTTCACGGTCCTACTGCTGACCTGAACAAAATTTGAAACTAAGCAATCCAGTGCTACAACAGGCTCTATCCCTGTGCTGTAGTTTAAACCCAGATGGTAACTTAGTACCACGCAGCTACTTGCTTACTCCCCACCTCCCTGGGCAGGACAGGGAGGAGAATCAAAGAATGTAAAACCCATGGCTGAGATAAGAACAGTTTAATAACTAAAATAAAATATATTGATAATAAAACAAATACCAACAATAACAACACTGATAATAATAACAGGAAACAACAACAATAAAAAAAGAAAAATTAAACTTTATAAAACACAAGTGACGCCCAATGCAATTTCTCACCACCCGCTGACTAATACCAGCCCGACCCAAGCAGCGATCTAGCCCTTTCGGGTAATTCCCCCCAGTTTATATACTGGGCATGACGTGCTGTGGTATGGAATACCCCTTTGGCTAGTTTGGGTCAGGTGTCCTGTCTCTGCTTCCTTCCGGTTTCCTGTGCCCCTCTTCACTGCAGAGCACAAGAAACTGAAAAGTTCTTGACGGGGGTAAGCATTGCTTAGCAACAACTAAAACATTGGTGTGTTATTAGCATTGTTCTCTGACTAAATCCAAAACACAGCACTGCACCAGCTACGAAGAAGAAATATAACTGCTACAGCTGAAACCAGGACACCCCGACATTAAATTTTCATTTGCAGTGCAGAGTGTGCTTTTGTTTTCATGAAAACAGATGGTCTCAATATGAAAAGAACAGCATTTAAGGTTAATCGGGATTTATTTAGACTGATGCAACCCCACAGACATGTTAGATGAAAAGTTCCCCAATAACAGCTTATGTTGTGAAGACTGTACAACATGATTCCTGCAATATGGATCCAGTTTTAACAACAAACATGTTTTACTCCTTCCTGCTGGTTGATTGCATGAGAATATGAGACTACTGCCATGGTCGTATCTTCATGTGGTGACCAGATCCACAGAATCTGAAGAGCTGGAGACACCTCTGTGAAAATTCTGAAGCAAAAGTATAATTGACTCTATTAGCTCAAAAGATAATGTTCTGCTACACACTTGGTCCCAGTCCTCTGTTCTTTAGCAGGTGAAAAGAGGAGAAAAGTAGGAGGAAATGCTGGCACAAAGGTCTCCTCATAAATTTGGCTGAGGAAAGGGGAAGAGAGCTCTATTATATAAAATTCTGTATATGTATTTGTATGTGTACCTGTGTGTGTGCGTGCATATGTATATATGTTTGCTGCACACATGCATACACATACAGAAATCTATATCCACAGAAGAAAAATCTGCAAAGAACTTCTTGAATACTTGCTGCCCTGGGAAGGGGCTGACTTCTGCAGGCTTCTGAACTAGCTGTGCAGACACTGAGCACCAGTGTGAGGTCACTTTCATGCAGTCCTTTTGCTAGCAAAGGACAAAATAAGATGCTCACTTGTTAAAATACTTTTGTATTTCAGTTAGTTGAAAATCTTACCATGCAAATTTGCTGTGCTGCAGTTAAATCCTGATGTATGGAGGGACTTAATGTCCTCTTGGATGACAAAGCGTTTCCACTGCTACTTCTCAGAAGAACTTTGCCTCTCTAAAGACTGTTTCGGGAAAGATTTGTTTGTTCTCACAGGACAATTCTGTTAGAACTGTGAAAATATGCTTAAACTGGCATGGGTAAACTTATTTGCAAAGCTTGCTAAAAGCACAGGTTGAAATCCTGCTTACTGCTGGTGACTACGAGTCTCTATCTGGCTGGAAAAGTCAGCTGCTTTGGGCCCAGCAGCATCTTCATGACAACATGGTGTTAAAAACCTTGTAATTTCATAGAATCATAGAATGGTTAGGGTTGGATGGGATCTTAAAGATCATCTAGTTAAAAAAAAAAAAAAAGGCAAATTACTATGTTTTTCTATTTCCTACTTTGTGGGTCTCTAGCTAAAGGACTTCTTAGAAGCTAATTACCAAGCAGAATAAACTTTATGGCGAAGCCTCAAGATTTCTCCACTGGCTGCTTCAAATAATAAACTAGAAGTCTTTACCTCCTGTACAGTACTGTTCCCTTACCAGTGTTAGAGGAACCTCTGGGTGAGAAGCAAGCATCATCATCCTCAATTCACAGGCCTAAGAACTGAAGCGCTTAAAAGCATAAACAGGATTGAAATAGTTACAAGGTAGGAAAGAAGACACTAAGAATGACGTAAGTCCCACATGTGCTGTCAACTACTATCAACGATATCTCTCACATGATATACTGAAACACTGACCGTACCACTGTACAAACTGCTTGAATAACTGGCACTAAAATACAGTCTTTTGTAAACTAACAGCTTTGTTATTATGTGATTTACTTACCACACTGACTGAGCATTCACCTAGCTCCTCTGCATTGCTTCATTCATTTCTCCTCCTTGTTCCCAGCAGGCTTTTTCAATAGCTAAGTGCACTGAGACAGATGCTTTGCCATTTAAGGCATTCCTGCAACCATAAAAATTTGGCCTATGACTTCCAGTGTGGCTGAACCAAAGCCCAATGGCTAAACTTCAAGTCTCAAAATAATATTGCCTCTAAACCATGGGAAATTTTAAAATATCATCTATTTCCTTATAGCTACAGCTGCTGGTGTTCATCTCATTGCATTTCAAGGTGGGCTGTAATTTGTAAGCCAACTAAGTCTGTGGATACATGCTAACACATAGTGGTCACCCTGTTCCTCCTAAGGCAATACATCCTTTGCCAGCTTGGTCCCCCAGCTCTTGCAGAAATTCTGTCTTTCTTGGAAGAAGTTTCAAAGCATGGAGAATGGGTACACAGAATGAAAGCTATAAGGGTCAGGTTTATCTTCCATCCTTCATAATTATGGAAAGGTGGACCCCTCTTATGTTTCAGAATTCTTTAGAGGAGGGCGGAGGTCTTTTCGTAAGACAGTAAAGCTGATCTGCTGCTGCTTCTTGTCCACTTCCTTTCTTTCTTCCACACATGGTTCCCTGGCACTTCCACAGTCACAGTCATACCCTGGAGCCCCATGATATGGAGTGAAAGTGTAATACTTGTGAGTATCAGTCATCAGGTAACATAGGGTCAGAAAAATATTTTTAATGAGGAAATGTCAAAGGAAAAAATCTGCTTTGCATCCCCCCTATATATTTGCCCTTACAACAAAAGAAAAGAAAAACAGCCCCTTTTTTTTTTAACTCATATAGCACTATTAGATATGAAGGCTGTTTCTAATTCCTAGGTGACCTTAACTGCCAGATAACTCTTCAAACTTTTGCACTGTTTTACTAATCCTTCTAGACGTTCTTTGTTTCACAGTCTTTCTGAAAAATGTAACAAGTATGGCTCAATGACAATGCAACACCTTACATCCCACCTATGCTTATGTTTTGAAGATCTGTAGTAACCCCAGCACCAAGCACAGTACTGAGTATGCTGCAAAAGTTAATAGTCAGAACCTAATTACACAATTTTTCCCAAATCTCCTAATCTTCTGTCAGTTGCAATTGGGCCATTACAGGCATATACACTCCCAGATGACAAAAGTAAATATGTGTATTAATTGCAACATGATTTTCCTAGTACAAGCTAGAACCTCAGTACTTCTAGGTGAAATCAGCATCATTTTTCTTCTGCTGACCCCAATTTTTTCTCCCATATGTTTTTGTGTTCTGATTTACTGACTTCTGCCATTAGTCAGTGCTTGTCTGACAACACAAACAGCAATCCAAGTTGCACATTTTCCACCGTACTGCCTGACAGAAAATAATTTTACCATCCCTTCTAAAGACAAACAATATCTGCAAAATCACTTCAAGAATTAGGGTTTCCTCCCCTCCAATGTCTTATGCTAATAATAATGAATAGGTAACATATTTGGGGCATAAAGGCCACTGCAAATGGCCTTCCCCTGATTATTAGGTAGGTTATTATTATTATTACTATTATTATTACTACCATATAGGTTCTGCAAGTGTCCCAAGACCCAGATGTGGAGCAGTACTCTATTAGAAAAAGCAACAATTATATAGTCTGAAGTGATGTCCCTATCACAAAGACTTTGCAGTCTTTAAAATTAAACTGTCAAGAACTAGACTGTCAAGAACTACAATTCCCCACGTGTAAAGAACAGTACTGCCAACCAATAGTGTTAAAAAATCATGAGTCATTCCCTAAAAAATATTGAGGTTAATTTAGACATCATGAGATTACAAAAAAAAATTAAAATAATCAAGTACAAAAGATGAGTTCTGCTTCCCTCCAAAGCACTTACATTGCATAACCATTATATTTTTCAACTTCTTCACACTCTGTTGGTCTAGAATCCTAGGCAGGCAACTAAAAAATCTAAGGCTTAGTCACAACCTGCTAATACTCTGATTTTTGTGATAAAGCTCCCAGTGACAAATTGGCAATGCGAAGATTGTTTAGATCTAGCTAGAAAGGATGTCAAGGACACTGAGTATTTTCAAGTTCTTGAAATAAGTCAAAAGGTCAGATCATGTGCTTGTAACTCATTTTTGAGAGTTGCATAGCCAATAGCTCGGAATGTCTTTTTCCACTTCACCCTCCAGATCTTTGGGAATGTAACTTAACCTATTTCTTCGAACTTGTTCAACATTCTCCAAATTAGTGTTCACCCACGCGTACATTTCAATGTGTTGCCAAGAGACTTGAGCTTTAAAATAATTTTGTCATTTGTTATTATTATCTCCTATCAAGATAGTGTTCTGCTTCCTTATGTCTTCATTAAAATAAGTCTCCAAACAAAGCCTTTCAATTCTACTTATGCCATTTTGAAGAGTGGTAAAGAGTAACTGTCTGCAAGAATCAATAATTGTATAATTACATATGTGTTAGAGTAGCTACATGTATGATGTACCACATAGTCAGTCATTCTGCAGAAATGCTGGAGCAGCAGTACAATATTGCCCTATACTTTGCCCTTTGTTTACTGTCACCATATATTAATGCATATGCACTTTGCATACTGTGGAGATAAAACAATGTTACACAAACATGGCAAGGTAATACCATCACCTCCATTTCAGGAACAATTTATCATTCTACCAATAAAATGGTATTTGTTTAACATACTTTTACCTCTCAGTTTCTCAAGATAGTAAGAGCTGATTGCAGTACAGTGAGGATCCAGCTTTCCCACATGGTCCTGGAGGTCAGCTGTCAGTGCGATTGTGAAGCAACTCTTGCTCTGCATGGAGATGCCTTATAGATAGTGGTGTGCCAAAAAGCAGTATTAAATACCTTTCTTCTTTTGCAACAGCAAATAGCAAATCACATCTGCAAATGACAGTGCCCAATCCATGGTCCAAGAACCTTGGAAACATGTATCAGGTCCAGTTCAAATTCCTGTTGGTAATTTGCCTTAAAACATGTGCATTTATGAGTCAGCAGGTGACAAGCTATTGCAAAAATCAAAAGGTCAGCCTCCGCTCCAGACAGCTGATGTACTTATCTTCTCTAAATATCCTATCTTACTCACATCTGGACCTCCCCGCTAGTGAACTATGTGAGCTGACAGTGTATAGTGAAATACGTGTTGTTCATACTCACCCTTGCCATTTGTGTAACTATGAAGGAAAACTGTAGTCATGCCGGTCTAGCTCTTTCCATGGACACCTAAATGGCTGAATAATTAAGAAAAATGAAAGAACCATTTTAAAAACCATTACCATAATATGCACATGGATTTATACAGCTGCTGGCTGTGTAAATCACTTCACAGGTGTATCATCATATTTACTAGGCAAATGAGAACTGCTGAACTTTGTAAAACACATCTGCCCTTGATGCCTTTCAGAGCATGGCTTTCCTTCAACCCTCTGTAAACAGTACATCACTACCATTTAAATCTCAGTTTGTGAAACATATTTTCATGCCACCTTCCCACTCTGCTTGGGACTTCTTATAACATCTTCTTACAACGTAAAATGTCTTCAGCCAGGCAAACATACAAATGTTGTATGAAACATTAATGCTACTTAAGAAAAAGTTCAAAGCATTTTTCACTGATAGGAATTTCTTTGATTATCACATGTGCATGGTCTTTTCCAGATTCCATCAAAATCTGTGACAATATTCACAGTATTCTTACTGGGACCAGGAACACTTGCAGAAAAATAGAAGTGATCTAGAACACAGTGTTCCAGATTCGAGGTTTTAAAAGTATACCATGCACCATTATCAAGGAATTCTAACATGTTTTCATCATTACTCTTTTATGTTAGTTGGACACAGGTGAGTTCTTCTGATGTCTCAGTGAAAAATAGCTGATAAAACACTAATGTTTAGTTGAGATGGAAGAAAACTGGGTTTTGGTAGAAAAAAAAGATACTCAGTATTAGAGACCTATAAACTAGCAAATAAAAAATCCCATCTACCATCTTCCTCCTAGCTGTGATCCTGTTGGCTCCAACATAACTAAAAAATCCCACTGATCTGCCACAGGATTTCAAAGAAAAGGCAAGCGAAGGCAAAAGGAAAGGGAAGGGCAAGGGGGGGAAAAAAGAAAAGGAAACCCTCCTCTCCTTGTTGCTTTTAGGCCAAATGCAGACTATTTTACCTATCGTATTTTGTCCAGTAACTCCATAATTCTGAAAAAACTTGGTTGAGGAAAATACAAAGAAGAATAACTGATTTGATAAGGTTTAAAGTGTCTTTGGCAAGACAGTAGAAAAACCTATGCAAACAGAAGATAAAGCAGCTACTGGCAATCCTGCTGGAAACAGATAACAAGGATCCCTCTGTATATTCAGAACCAGCTATTGGAATACAAATACCTTTGAAACTAAAAGGGTGGGTTGGATTTGTTACATACACCAGTAGGGGATCAGGTAGCTGAAATCTAACCTACACTGGATTAAAGAGGAAGAGGATCTCTATTACTGCTATGAAACCAATATCCCTCCAAAAAATAGAAACGAGCACCCCATCATCTCTGCCCCTGGGGACAGTCAGAGCATCTGCAAAAAAGATCCTGAAGGTCCTGTTGATTTATTTAACAGGTTGGCTCAGGACCAGATTTTCTTTTTTTTTCTTACCCATCTATATTACTTAGTATATATGGTAGTCGAACTTTGAGGTCAGATGTCAAGAGGCAGAGTCTCTAAGCTGTAAGGAAAAAATCCTGCAATTTTGGATGCTTATTACACTAAAGTATTATTACATATGTAAGACATAGCTTTGTGCATTACCTTGAGTCTCATTTGGCTCTTCACTGAACTCTATCCAGAATCTTCACTTCTGTATCTTATTTCAGCCTTTCTATTTAGCTATAAAGAGTAGAACCAAAGCAAGTTGACTTTGCTAACAGCCTAATTCTGGAATTCAGAGATACAAGCAGTGCACTCAATGGCTCATGCTTAGTGAACACCAAGATTTTACTTCCCAACTTACTGTATTCTAAAGACAAAAGAATTTCAGTATGTGAACCTGCTCAAGCAAGTCCAGAGCAGTGCCATGAAGATGCTCTGAGGGCTGGAGCACCTCTCCTATGAAGACAGGCTGAGAGAGCTGGGTTTGTTCAGCCTGGAAAAGAGAAGGCTCAGGGGAAACCTTGGAGCAGCTTCCAGTGCCTAAAGGGGCCTAAAAGAAATCTGGAGAAGGACTTTTTACAAGGGCCTGTAGTGACAGGACAAGGGGGAATGGCTTTAAACTGACAGCGGGGAGATTTAGATTACATATTAGGAAAAAAATTCTTCACTATGAGGGTGGTGAGGCATTGGCAAAGGTTGCCCAGAGAAGCTGTGGCTGCCCCATCCCTGGCAGTGTTCAAGGCCAGGTTGGACGGGGCTTGGAGCAACCTGGTCTAATGGAAGGTGTCCCTGCCTATGGCAGAGGGCTGCAACTAGATGAGTTTTAAGGTCCTTTCCAATCCAAACCATTCTGTGATTCTATGATTCAGTTACTTTAATGGTAAAAGAATCCAATGCAATAACATAATCCAATGTCAAATGCTGACACCTGGAAGTGTTCACAGTGCTTGGAAATACTATCCTTCCTAGTGAATTATTTTCTCAATAAGATGAGATATTTTAGACAGGAATTGATTACTCTGTTTTGAAATTTTGTACATGCTCCCTGACTTAATATATTCAAAAACAGTTGCAAACTTCCCACCTGGTGGACTGGCCTCAAATGAAAAAAAAAAGCAAACTCAGTTACTTTACCTGCATTCAGCATACTGGCACCTGTTTTTTGAAATCTTTGCAAAATACTGTTGTTTTATCAAAGCATTTAAAACAATGCAATACCCACAGTTTCAGCAATTTCCTGCCATCACCATAAGCTATGAAGAAAAGGCACTTAATTAGTTTTCTGTGGATTATATCAACTGTCATCAAATCTTATATAAATTATAATAATAGGCTGACCTAGGTAGAAAAATTTGAAGACTAAATAAGGAAGAACTCAATTGCTTTTCCCCTCTCTTAACTACAATCTCTGAAGGTAATTTTTTTAAGGAGCGTGAAGCCAGAAGCTTTCTCTTGCAGTGTGCTGTGGACCACACTGTACTGTGTACTGCTTCTCCCAGCACTGAAACACTCAAATGCCTCAAAAAGCTGAAAACATTCCTAGCCTGTGACATTACTTGCTGTGTTCCTAAGTAATTTACTTAAAATGCTGTTAAGACAGCTCTGCATATTGGAAATGAATGCTGAGACACAAGTCTACATACGTATCAGGCCACCATGTAGTAGTAATTCATCAATATAATACTTATTTATGTATTTATGTATGATCCCAGGTCAACAACAAAGTAACTGGGATTAGCTTAGCCTTCAAGAAAAAGATTATCCATGTAAATGCATGTCACTTCTGCCCAGGGAAATGTTCGGATTTTGAAGACTAATTCCTCTGTATGTTTCACTAACATAAAAAAAAATGGATCAATAAATAAACACAACTCCCCACCCCATATTGTCATGCATACAATCTTATCCATGATTTACTGTAAGAACTTTGTAACAGTGAGCAATATAGCTAAAGAATGTATTCCTATCCTCTGTACACATGAAATTCATTGACATTTTTTCACACATACATCCTATTCATTTCACAATTATTCCAGGTGTCTTGAAATCACACAAAACTAAAAATGGTTTCAATAGAATTTAGATTCTATGATTCTATAATTTTTGTTTGCTGTGCTTAGCAGCTGTACAAGCAGCTACCCTCCCAAAGTAATAGTTCTTTTGGTCTTTATCCATAGCTAATTTTTAAAATAACTTCAGCATTTCAAGAATGATCCATGGGCTTGGGCTACCTTTTTCTAATTTTATTGAGACACTTTTATTACTTTTTTGTTGTTGTTGTTACTGGGTTCTTATATATATATATATGTATATATACATACATACATCTTCATACAGAAACTGCCAGCTTGATTCTCTATCCAGGATCAAAGCCAATGTGTGTCACACTATAATAGGAAGACTAAACTGAAACCAGCTTGCTCATCAGGATGTTTAAAACATCTCTCTTTCACCTGCTTAAGTATTTTTAAAAATGCTTGTTTAAGTTTCCATGGATGCTGGTAAGTTACCAACTTCATTTTTTCAAGGTCATATCCATGGAATTATATTTGATGAAGTGAAAAAAAAAAAGAAAGACAAATTATTAAGAAAAAAGACAAGAATTTTTGGAATGCTATTTTCAAAAAATATTTTGGGGACAAAGCACAAGCAGAAAAGAACAGAAGCCTTGTACAGGAAACAAAAAGTATGCAGCGATCTTTGGTACAATTTAATACACATTGTTCTACTGCTGAAGAACATGAAAACGTGTCTCTAGCCTTCGCAAATTATATAGTGTAATTGTTTTATTTTTTTTCTAAGGTTGCACAACTCCTTTAAAATACTGCAAACTCTAGGAAGGCATGTATCAGCTACAATCACATTGCTTTATACCAGTAGGAGGGCATTTTTTTTGTGATAAGAGTTCTGCAGACAATTCTAGTTCTCCCCAGAAGGTACTAAGAAATGCTTGGGGGGGGGGGGGAGGAGAAGAAGGATACTTAAAGCATTAAGAGAAACATACATGGAAACTCCACAGAGGAAGAAGTAAACTCTAACTTAATTTTAGACAGTTTTCAGGAAACATTATATTGCAGTTATTTCCTCTAGCTCACCAGAAGAGCTCAAAAGAAATGCAGAGTAAGTTGTAAGAAGGAATACATGAGACAGTGAACAGACAGAAAATTAAAGGAAGGCCTAAATTCTGAAGCTGTCTTCCAACTGATTTTGTTGCTACTGTCCAGAGGCACCACTTCCTGGGACAAATCAGACCTTTTACTTACTGAAAGTAACATCTGAGATTCCCAGTATATGTGTGAGAAAATAAAAACTTATACTCTGTGGCAGTGAGAGCCAAGGCCAGACCTCTTCCGCACAGGGTAAGCCTGATCGTTCCCACCCTGAAACCTCGTGTGCCTTTTTCTTCCTGTACCTCTTTAGTGCCACTCACGCTCTGCTATGTGTCTGTATGGGAGTCTGGACATGGTGTTTCTTCCTGTTTCTTTGCATTACTTATTTTTGGTTCTCTTTCTCTCTGTTTTTGTAACATGGTGGTAAGCCAGCTTTCAAGTGGTCTGGAACTTTTTATGATTTAATAAAGTGATAGATACTTAGACATCCACTACTACGAGGCTTCCTTTTATTTTTTTAACTAGGTTTTCCTGATGGTGAGAGATGCAGACAAATTACTGCAGATGTTCAACACATTTGAAAAATAAGGACATGTTTTTAGGTGCCTCTCTATAAATTCAGGAGCCTATATGCAGCTGGCTCAGGATTTTAACCCCTGGGATAGATGATAGCTCTTGCTTTTCATCCAGGTGGATTTCAATGCTTTTCCCTACCTCAGCAAGGTAGGCATTTGTCTGTTTCCTGAAGCTGCCACCTAGAACACCAGATCCACGTGAAGAGCAAACATGATGTGGTTTCAATTGCAGTTTTTGCTGATCTACCCCATGCCTTAGCTACCTGGTCATCACAGATGGAAACCATGCAAACCACACTAGTGTATGTTTTGGGATGGGAAATGTCAAGTGCAATTAAATGAGGTAAATTAAACTTTAATTCTGCACTCTCCTTCATGTCATCGTGTCATTCAGCAAGACAAGAGCAGTCTTTTTTTTTTTTTTTCCCTTGCATTTACCAATTGATCTCAAAGTTTGAAAATCATAATCAGCAAGCTTATTAAGCAGAAATCCCTTAAGGAATTGGGTCCCACTGTTACATACACTCTTAATCATGCTTGTGTGGGGGGAGGGGGAAGAAGACCGTTGTCAAGGACTTGCACTGAGAAATAAATGCTTCTTCACAATTTCTGTATTTAAACGCAGTGGGAAATCCTACAAGCCACTGCTGTACTCTCTACCCGAAATTTTCTCACCAGCAGTACAGGGCAGAAAATTTCCCCTTAATATTTAGCCAGAGCCTATGCCCAGCGCAACTGCTGGTGGCTTTTCAGCTGCCACCAACATCCCGGACCAACTTCTCTGCCTGGAAGCACGGGCCTCTTACACTCTGCCCGGGGATGCTGGGCTGGGAGAGGTGAAGCGCTCCGGGCAGCGGCGCCTGGACTTCTCCTCCCTGCCCTGCGCCCCGGCAGCGCGAGCCCACGGGGTGAAAGCCCACCAACGAGAGGCACCTGCAGCCGCGCCTCGCGGGGCTGGGCGGACAGGGAGGCGGGGGTTGTGCGGCTGGAAGGCGGGCGCGGGCCGAGCTCTCCCGTTGCCAGGTGAGATGCAACGTCTCCGCCTTCCCTTAGAAAGCGCGCAGCAGCGCGGAGAGCACACACCCGAGCAGGCAGCTCGGCTCGCATCCGTTCGCCTCCCCTCGCCTCAACTCGGCTCGGTTCGGTTCAACCTGACTCGACTGCGCAAGCCGTGGAGCTCTCCAGAGCCGCTGCCCCCCGCTATGGCGAAGACGGACAGGAAGGGATGCAGCTGCCCGGCATTCCTGAAGAAGAACTGGCTGCTGCTCAGCACGGTGGCCGCCGTGATAATGGGTGAGTGAGGGCGGCAAGGCGGGCGGCAGGGAAGCAGTGCTGCGCCGCCGCCCCCCGCCCGGCCTTGCTTGGCACCTCATGGCCGTTCCCGTCGCAGGGCCGGCGCGGCGCCAGACAGGGGCCCGCAACGCCAGAGAGGGGCGCTCCCCGGCCGCGGACCAGGCCGGACAGTGCAAGGGCACACCCCGCCCGATCCCTCCCGCTGCTGGTGCCATGGAAGCCTGTCAGCGCTTAACGGCGGGCCAGGGGGACCGGCTGCCCTGCTATCTTGGCGCGCAGGCCGGCTGACGTGCGCCGGGGCGTCGCACAGCCGTGGCCACGGGGAAGAGGTCCGCAGTGGCGCGGTGCTGTGGCAGCCGCTCTGAGCGGAGTTTCACGTGTGTAAACGCAGCTGTCCCCGGCGCCCCCCAGTAGGGTCGGCAGGGGGATGCCGAGATTCCCAGTCTCCTCTGGGCCGCGCCTGCCCCCCACATGCGCCCCTCTGGCCTGTGTGACAAAGGTCTGGTGACTAGCAGGGCAAAACCGTGTTGCGAAAAACCTGCAAGCGCACCGGTTGACTGCGAGTCTTTGGTGCGTAGGTGCTGCCCCATGGCAGGCTGTGTCGCGGGAGCGCAGCTTGCCGAGTCGGGGCGGGCCGCGGGCAGAGAGGCGGGCTTCGGCTGGTCTGCAGGTTGGAGCCGTGCCGACGTAGAGGCTGCTGGGCAGGAGGGTTTTGTGATGGCGTTGGGTACTTCTGATGGCCTAAGCAAGCAATACGGCTGGAAGAGTTCTGCAATGCCACCCAGCTTTCAGTGGGGTTTTCAGGGATGATGTAAACATAGGATATGTCCTGTGCTTGACAATTTTCTGGAGAAGCAATGAGTTGAACGCCATCTTTATAGGAACAGGTGCGCAAAGGGGCCAAAAGAAGCTGTGAAATGACTTGGCTGTGGAGACTTTTCCACAGGACATAATTTTGGTGGTTTTCACACGTCCTTTTCATTTTGTCTTGGTGATTACTTTGATGCTAAGCAAGGATTGCTTCCTTTGCATTATTGCTCCTCTAGAGAGGCACTGATTTAAGTATTTCAGTGAGAGCAGTTGCTGTTTGGTGGGTCTCTTTCAGATGACTTTTCTTGCTGATAGGAACTTTGACTGGAACAAATATATTTTTGTGCCCGTTTGTTCAGGAGAGGATTATTCCTTTGGAATTCCAACCAGCTATTTATAAGCTGTAATTAGAGCTGTACTTACTACACACATGTGTTTTCCTCCACCCATTCAGTATTTGAAACATCTCAGTTCTTTTCACTTCTAGTCAGTGGAATGTTGTTCGTGAGTTCATATACCAAGTGCTAAGGGCTTGCTTTGAAAATCTGGCTATACAAGCGCAGGAGTGTGTGTCTGTTTCTGTGTGTGTACGACTGTTTTTTCAGGTACTCCTGTCAGGTACAATTCTGTGAGTTAGAATCATAGAATAGTTAGGGTTGGAAAGGACCTTAAGATCATCTAGTTCCAGCCCCCTGCCATAGGCAGGGACACCTCCCACTAAACCATGCCACCCAAGGCTTTGTCCAACCTGGCCTTGAGCACTGCCAGGGATGGAGCATTCACAGCCTCCCTGGGCAACCCAATCCAGTGCCTCACCACCCTCACAGTAAAGAACTTCTTCCTTATATCCAATCTAAACTTCCTCTGTTTAAGTTTTAACCCATTATACCTTGTCCTATCACTAGAGTCCCTAGTGAAGAGTCCTTCTCCAGCATCCTTGTAGGGCCCTTTCAGATACTGGAAGGCTGCTATGAGGTCTCCATGCAGCCTTCTCTTCTCCAGGCTGAACAGCCCCAACTTTCTCAGCCTGTCTTCATATGGGAGGTGCTCCAGTCCCCTGATCATCCTTGTGGCCCTCCTCTGGACTTGTTCCAACAGTTCCATGTCCTTCTTATGCTGAGGACACCAGAACTGTACACAATACTCCAAGTGAGGTCTCACAAGAGCAGAGTAGAGGGGCAGGATCACCTCCTTCGACCTGCTAGTCAAGCTCCTTTTGATGCAGCCCAGGATACAGTTGGCTTTCTGGGCTGTGAGTGCACACTGAAGCTGGCTCATGTTCATTTTCTCATCGACCAACACCCCCAAGTCCTCCGCAGGGCTGCTCTGAATCTCTTCTCTGCCCAACCTGTAGCTGTGCCTGGGATTGCTCTGACCCAGGTGTAGTACCTTGCACTTGGCATGGTTAAACTTCATAAGGCTGGCATCAGCCCACCTCACAAGCGTGTCGAGGTCCCTCTGGATGGCATTCCTTCCCTGCAGCGTATCAACTGAACCACACAGCTTGGTGTCATCGGAAAACTTGCTGAGGGCTCACTCAGTTGTTGGCATGCTTGTGTGCTGATTACAGAAGTGGTTAAAAAATACTCCATTTTCATTATCTTAAGTGAATGTAGGTAGAAATGAAGTGTGTGATGTGATCCTAGAAGCTGATCATTCTGAAATGAGATTTCCTAGACAGCTACAGAGCCTGGCAATGTGGAAACTGGGGAGACAATTTAACCCTAATCCCCTAATGTGAGAAGTCCCCTAATGGGACTTCACAGTGAGAGTGACAGGCACCAAATTACCTCCTGTGTTAGTGGAGTTCTCTACCTCCTATGCTGTAATTAACAGTCCAGAACTCAGGGGAGCTCTGTAGTTTGGCAGAGAGAGTCTTCATAAAAATTCCTTGAGCTTTGAACCAAATTACATTTTGCAAGAAGCTGTGTATCTGCTGCGTTGTCAGAATTGCATGGAGCTGAAGTAAGTTATACAAGGAGAACAGTGAAACCCTTGTAAGGATGGGTTGGTGGAATTGTGTACTATCTTTTTATTGCAGCTTGAGGAAAGTTTGTAATATACCTGGAGTCCACAAACTTCTCATAATTAAACTGACATAGTTATTATTTTTAAAATACATTGGGAAATTGCTCTGAGCTTTATTAAACTACTTAATGTGGAGGAACAATTTAGCATTCATCATCACTTATGAATTTTGAAAGCAGAAAATAAGTTTAGACATAGGAGTGGAAATACCAAATGCAGCAGGCGGTGTAAATGTACCATGAAAGTTGTCCTGCTGTGCTGCAGAGTGCCTGATATTCCAGCATTGTCATATGGAATCATGATTTTTGCTCATTGCTATCAGAGGTGTGTTCAGCATTCTAGTGCAATAGGCTTATCTTTGCTAGAATTGTTACTGAGCTGAAAAGTATTCCTAATTACTTGTTGTGTGCCCCTCTGACAAGAGGAGACAGAAACATATAGAAACCCTTAAAAATTCCAAACACTTTTTCCTTGAAGAGTAATTATTTTCTGTTACATTTGAAGCATTCAATCAATCACCTGTCATTTACATTTTCAGAAAACATTGGAATTTATAGCAGGTGGGGGTGGGGGTGTGGGTGTGTATTTAGAATCTGTGCACAAAATATTGTAAGAATGTCACATCATTTTGGTGAACACTCTGATAGCCATGAAAAGAGAAAACCAAAACCTGTAACTCAGGAGGCTGTTTTTCTTACCTTAGTAGAGATTCTGTTTCAGACCACCAAATTGATGTGGAAAGATCTGTGGACTCAGATTTGGAGTCTAAAACAGACTGAATTTCAGATTCAGGGCTAATTCTGAGGCTTGCGGTTTATATAATTTACATGATGGCTGCGCCTGAATATTGGCCCTGGGAAGTGAGTTCATTGTTCATTAGTTCTTAGGGCATGCGGTGGGTCATCTGTGTTGACCAGTTCCTCAGAGGTGAGATTCAGGCTCCTCTGTGCCTCCCCTGTCCCACTGCCCTTTTCTGGGAGGCAGAGGGGCAGAGGAGTAACAGCCTCACAGAGGTGCCTGTGAAAGGAGGGGTAGCTTGTATTTTTTTGCTCCATTGGCCTTACTGAGCCCAAAGCAGCTGGTCTAACAAAATCAGTTTAAAAGTCAACTTGCTTCAAGTGCTTCTTCAGCCTTTATAAAGGAAGTTATATTGCTTCTAATTAGCACAATCAAGTCAAAATAAACCAGAAATATCCCTGAAATTTACTCACTCTGAAACAGGTTTCCAGAGGACAGTTGTGAAGGGAGAGTTTAAGTCACACTTCATAGGATTTTCAAAGACCATCCTTTTTTTATCACCACTTCATCTCCAAGAGGTCATTGCTGCAACGCAACCAAACCAGTCATGGAGGTAGAAGGCTGATGATGCGTAAATACTTGCTCATTTTTTGGTCTGGGGGGTATAGCCTACTAGCTTGTAGTCCTGAACAGTTCTGCAGCAGGACACCTTTTTTCTCACAGTGAAAATTACAGTGTAAGTGGTTTGAGTACATGTGGTCTCGGGCATTGAGGTGCAGCAGTGCTCTGTACTAAAGCACAGATCTTTTTACAGACTTGCAGAGTATACACAAGTAGGTTACAGGTTTTTTTGACTACTTACATTTTTCAAACCTGTTAGACCAGTATCATTTTGTCATAGCTCCGTTGCTCAGGAATCTGATTCTGAGGGATTCGGCTTGTGTCAATTTCCAGGTTATGTGTTTACAGGTACTTTTTTTTTTTTTTTTTCCCCTTTTGTCGCTTAATTGGGTGTCTCTCCATCACTTCCTACATTAATTCAGAGCTTCAGATAGCTGTGAGCCTGCCTATGACTGAAGTGTTTTTCCAACAGCACACGTGCAGGCTCTGGAATTGTTCAAGTGTTCACGCGGCAGACGTGAGGAGTGCAGCGCTGAGGTTGGCATACCACCTGTCACCGGGTGCCGTTTCCGCATCCCTCCGCCGCTCGCGTTTATCCGCGCTAACGGCAGTTGCTCTGCCGTTCGCACACGCGTGTCCCGGCGCTCGTGACGCACGGCGTGCGAAGGGGAGGGGAGGGGCGGGCAGGAGGAGCTGTCCGTGGTGCCTGCGGGGCTGCCGGAGGGCGGGCGGGTGCTGTGTGGTCGGAAAGCGGCGGTGGGAGGAAGCGACGAGGTGACCAATCGCGGGAGGGGTGGTGAACGCCTCTAGCGTGCCCGAGTGCCTGGGATTTGCGCCTCTGAAGTCAAGTGCGTGTAGGCCGTGCAGAATCAGACACCTTGTGTGTGCAGTTCCTTTGCTGGAAGGTTGAGTCTGGCATAAAACGTCCTTTTTCTCCTGCATTTCAGAGCGAGATTTATATGAGTAGTTCCTATCTGTAACACCAGCATCACTGAAACTTGGAGTGATGTGGCTTTAGCTGTTTGCCAGGATTTGATGACAGCAGCAGTCACTGGAGCTTCTGGTTTTTGCTTTATGGTATCATCCCAGGAGCCCACATACCAAAACTTTATTGTTTAATTTTAACTAAATTATTATTTGGTGTTATAGAATTAAGTAGTAATACCTCCCTACAAGAATATTTTTTGTTCATGGGTCTGTGTTAAAAAAAAAAATAATAAATTTACCAGGTGTATTCACACCTGCTAAATGAAATGCTAAGCTCCCTCTGCAGTCAGATATGGGGGATTTGACAGCTGCTTTTAAAAGCACTGATTTCTTTAAAATTCATGCATGTAAGAGCAGTGCTGGCACATGCTAGCATTACTGTAAGCCCACCAGTGCATTCTTACAAGAATGAACTTCTCACAGGGTGAAGACAACAGCAGAATAGTTAGTAGTCTATCATGCACTCTATTAATGACCTCTCAGCACACAGAAGGCCAGCCTGTATCCAGGGAGGTCACCATACTCCTGAGGGTGAGAAGTTTCTTTTCAAATGTAGCCTACCAGATAAACCCATGAAGTGTGTCAGATTCTTCCAGTAAGTTGTTTCTGTCTCTGACAAGTGTAGTTTGAAAATAAAAAGCCTATCCTGGATACCGAGTACAGCGTCACTTTTTTCATTCCCAGCTCCTCATACTTTTACCAAACAGTGGCCCATTAGCTTAATTTAGGCTGTCTTCAGTACCATTTCTCTTTGCTTGCACAGTACAGTGTGAAGGTTTCGAACAATGAAGCAGATTAATTGCCTCTTGAAATACAGTAGGGAAAACAGAGCCCTTTTCTTCACAGCAAGAAAAAATTAAAGCAAATATACTCAAGCAAAGGAATTACTACCCTGTCAGTTTCTCACAAGTGTAGTTACAAAGTAAATATCTGATTACTTTCTTGAAATCTGAAGCATAACATTTTATTAATTTGGAATTCATAACAAGTGAAGACCAGACATGAATCAGCTGTGGTAGCATGGAAATTAAACAGAAGACTCTGTTTTTTCCCTGGTGTGATTTAGAGCACCATAGATGATACTTGTGAATTTTTATGCCTCATTAGGCTGTTGTGGTGCTAATCTGGTTGTTCTTCTATGTCACACTGCATACACTTTGATACAGGACATGATCTGTTCAGAAATGTGTGAAACCCAGCAATTCTGAAAAAAATGACTGAATTTAATTTTAAAGACTGAAGTAAAATGCATAATGGCTAACTCCTTAATCTGAGAGATTTGCACACTACTGAGGTTCAGAAATGCTTTGAGCCAACAAAAGAAACCAAAGACTGAAGTTAAGCATGGTGCCTCTTTTGCTCTTGAGATGTTTTGGAGCAAAGAAAACCCAACTTTTATATGTTCTTCTGACGTGTAAATTGTTTTCCTATTGTCCATGTATTTTGTGTCTTGTTTTAAGATAAAGCCTGGCTTTCACTTTATGCGAATGAAGTGGAATTGTTACTAGAGTTAACTTTTAAATTAAGAGAGCTTTGGAAGGAGTGGGCTCTACAAAGTCCTAGACCTACCAAAGTCAATAGATATTTCTTTGTATTTGAAACAATAATACCAGTACCAATAGCAGAAAAACATTTACTGTTTCCAGTTTTCCAATATTATTCACGGGAAAATACAATGTAATTAGAAACATATTTATTATTTTCTGTCTATATCTTAAGAAAGCATAAATACCCTATCTTATTATATACCTCAAGAAATATAAAATGTTCAGGCTGAGACTACTCATAAACAACAGCTGCACTGTTTGCAAATATACCTTTTTTATTTTATTTTATTTTATTTTTTAAACAAAAGCCTCATAGCATCATAGGATTTGTGGAAGGCATTTTTACTCATAGTCCCACAACAGTAAGTCATGCTGCGAGATCATGTCTGTATCATACATCATGTTGAAAATTAGGGCTACACTGGACTTAGTGTTCCAGATTTATTTTTCTGTCTGCCATTGTTCCATGTATTGTATATTCCATGACAACCCAAAAGCATGCCAAATGATTAAATTGGCATGTGATAACCATTTATATAGATTATATGTAACATAAATATTTCACGATTTATTGCAAAACATCCAGTTCTTGATCTTTTCATGGTTTTGGAACAGCAAGACAACCTGGTTTTGTTTAATCTGAACTAATTTTCTACATAATATCTCTGATTTCCCATGGCTTTGATGTCTTTATTAGTTTCATAGTAATATTTCTGCATGTCACTATCTCTCTCTCTCTAGATTCCACTAAATTGCCTTTCTGTCTGCTTATCTCAATTTGTTACAGTCAGAATCATTCCACTGCCCTTCCAGCAAAGGAATAGCTAGAACAGAATGATTTATTTACTGTCCTCTATTCTTTTCACAGTTTAAAACAGAAGCTGTAACAAGGATCAGAATCTGGCAGGTATTCCTAATTACTGGCCTTTCACTTTTCTAACACCATTGTCCTCCATTTAGTTTCTCATGTGCTTCAGAGGTCTTAAAGGAAGGTGTGTTTTTCCTAATGTGCTCTGTTCAGCTAATATCTTTGGGTGGGCTATACAGGATATACAAAGGTGCTCATATAGCTTTGGAATAGCAAGCAAATGTTGTGGAAAGATAACAGATCATCAGTGGGCTTTTAAAAGAAAGGGAAAGAAGCTCTAATTTTGTGGGTAGTATTGAAATGGTACCATTGGTGGTGTAATATGTGTGTCCATGTAAGCAAGATGTTAGATACTAGAACTGGGGACAAGACAGTATCTGAAATGAGTTACAAAAAGGGTTCAAATGAAAGCTCTATTTTATGAAATTGAGTGGATTTGGAGACATGTAAGCAACAAGATCTGTATGTATCTGTTTGACTGTAGAGGAGAGAGGTTAAGGTGTCCAAGTTACAGATGGGTAGGGTGACGGATAATGGTAGTGGTTTTAGAAGTGCAAAAGCAGTGCAGATTACTATTGTCATATTACATTTCAATTTTACTGTAAAATACAGGATTATGAGATAGAAAGATATCTCATGGGTTATCACATCTAGTCTACTGCTGCTTCAGATTACACCATTTTCGATTAATTTTTGTAACATACCATGTTTTACATTAAAGCTGGGTATACTTCTTGGTCCTTCCTTATAGGAAGCTGTATTCATCAGGCTGATTGTTGAAAGCCTTACAATTTCCAGTCTAAATGTGTTCAGGTTCAGTATGCACCCATTTGTTAAAATATTGCTTTCTCTGCAGTTCAGCTGTTTTCTGTATTTCTAGCTCACTCATCCCTGTTGGACAAACCAATCTCCTTTCAGAAAGTAGGCTTCTCATTCTTTTAATCACTCTACAGTCCTTTGTGTGTATTCCTGTTTGAGTCCACTTTTTATAGAGTCTTAATGAGTTTCACACAGTATTCCCACACTGAACCAGTAGGTTCCAAATTCATGAGGAACTGTAGGTTGTGTTACTGCTGGGGAAGAGCTGTAGTTTTTCTCATATTGCTTAATTTATGAGATAATCCTGCTAATAGATGGTGTTTATTATGTTAAGGTTGTTAGTGCTGTGCTTAACTTCACAAATTCTAACAAGTCACTGAGTTTGTGGAAAAGCTGTGAAAGATGCAGAATGCATCTCTGCTACAAATTAATTTATCTTAGCAGAGTTAAGGACTAACCAAAGAATTAATTCTTCACACCACCTCTTTGTATTTTTTCTGTATATTAATGGACTGTTCCTATAGGTAGATTCTGTACGTCAGTTCTCACTAATGTACTAAGATATGTGCACAAATGAAGCACGGTCATAAAGTTTTTTTCTTTCCTTCAACTGTATACTTTTGGCTTTCTCACATGGACATTACATCTGAAAATATTTGGATGATGTGTACACATAAAATTCATCTACAGCATATTTAGATAAATTAGAGGAAACTAGGAGTCCAATAGGAGATGCTGCTAAATTATCAAACTGCTTAGCCATCTGCATATTGCTGTTCTGGGGGAAGACTGGTTCAGCAATCAGCAGAACTGTGGTCACTTGCAATCACAGGAGAGCGGCCACAATTTCCCTTTTCCTGGCTGAATAAATTAACTGCCCTTGGTTTGACTAAGGGTGGATCCTGTGAAGGGCTGCATTGCAGAGAGGCTGCTCTGTGGTATCAGTGACTGCTGCAGTCTGCTTTGTGTTATCAACCCTACTGCAGGCTCCTGCAGCACAGAAAGTAGCTGGAGTTATGTGGCTTTGTGGGTTGCAGCAGTCTTTACAGCTTCTGTGGGTAAGGGGAGTACCCTACACTGGAGAAGCTAGTTTTTCCCCCTCGGGCCAGTGCTCCATCTTCATTCCTGAAGTCACTGTACACCCGAACTTCCCTCACAGTGCAGTCAGATGACAGCGTGTCATTACGTGTAGGAATTTACAACCTCTGCACCCTCAACAGGTTGATCAGAGAGAGGACACAGGGGGTCTCACTACCACAGAGGAATTAGCATACCTTCTTCTAATACATTCTTACTAATTTTTTTTCAGGAGGCCAAGATAAGATCTGTCTTGGGAACGTTCTTCTGGAAGGTTTCTGAGAGAACTTTCCTTCACATATATTTGTAAGCAAGATAGTCTGTGCAAAACCATCATCCATAGAGTTAAGATCAGTTACCATGCAGTTTATACCCTAGAGACTTTAAATCCTACCTCAGTAGTTGTCTGCAGTTTTCTAAGAATCACAGAATCCTAAGGGTTGGAAGGGACCTCGAAAGATCATCTAGTCCAACCCTCCTGCAAGAGCAGGGTAACCTAGAGTACATCACACAGGAACTTGTCCAGGCGGGCCTTGAATATCTCCAGCGTAGCAGACTCCACAACCCCCCTGGGCAACCTGTTCCAGTGATCTGTCACTCTCACAGTAAAGAAATTTTTCCTGATGTTCACATGGAACCTCCTATGCTCCAGTTTACACCCATTACCCCTTGTTCTATCACTGGACATCACTGAAAAAAACCTAGCTCCATCATCCTGACACTCACCCTTTACATATTTGTAAACATTGATGAGGTCACCCCTCAGTCTCCTCCAAGCTAAAGAGTCCCAACTCCCTCTCCTCATAAGGGAGATGTTCCATTCCCTTAATCATCTTTGTGGCTCTGCACTGGACTCTTTCAAGCAATTCCCTGTCCTTCTTGAACTGTGGGGCCCAGAACTGGACACAATATTCCAGATGCGGCCTCACCAAGGCAGAGTAGAGGGGGAGGAGAACCTCTCTTGACCTACTAACCACACCCTTTCTAATGCACCCTTGGATGCCATTGGCCTTCTTGGCCACAAGGGCACATTGCTGGCTCATGGTCATCCTCCTATCCACCAGGACCCCCAGGTCCCTTTCCCCTTCACTACTGTCCAGCAGGTCAGCCCCCAACCTGTACTGGTACATGGGGTTGTTCTTCCCCAGATGCAAGACTCTACACCTACCCTTGCTGAATTTCATCAATTTCCTCTCTGCCCAACTCTCCAGCCTGTCCAGGTCTCGCTGAATGGCACCACAGCCCTCTGGTGTGTCAGCCACTCCTCCCAGTTTAGTATCATCAGCAAACTTGCTGAGGGTACATTCAGTTCCCTCATCCAGGTCGTTGGTGAAAATATTAAACAGCACTGGTCCCAGCACCGACCCTTGAGGGACTCCACTAGTCACAGACCTCCAGCTAGATTCTACCCCATTAACCACAACTCTCTGCCTTCTTCCTTCCAACCAGTTCTTGATCCACGTCACTACCTGATCATCAAGCCCACACTTCCTTAGCTTATCTATGAGGATGCTGTGGGAGACAGTATCAAATGCCTTACTGAAATGAAGAAAAACCACATGTTCCGCTCTACCATCATCCATCCACCTAGTTACTTGCTCATAGAAGGCTATAAGGTTGGTCAAACATGGCTTCCCCTTGGTAAAGCCATGTTGGCTGCTCTTAGTGACCCCCTCATCCTTGATATGTCTAGAGATGGTGTCAAGAATAAGTTGTTCCATCACCTTTCCAGGGATGGAGGTAAGGCTGACCGGTCTATAATTACCCGGGTCCTCCTTCTTGCCCTTCTTACAGACCGGCGTGACATTTGCCATCCTGCAATCCTCAGGCACCTCTCCTGTTTCCCACAACTTACCAAAGATGATGGAGAGTGGCCCAGCAATGACCTCCGCCAGCTCCCTCAGCACCTGCAGGTGTATTCCATCCGGACCCATCGATTTGTAGATGTCCAGATTACTTAACTGATCCCTAACCCAATCCTCATCCACCAAAGCAAACTCCGCCTTTATCCTGACTCCTTCCGGGGCTATAGGAATCTGGGTCCCCCGGGGAGAGTCTGCAGGAGTAAAGACAGAGGCAAAGAAGGCATTCAACACCTCTGCTTATATCCTCTGTCTCCAGGGCACCTACCTCATTCAGCAGTGGGCCTATACTGCTTCTTGTGTTAGTTTTATTCGCTATGTATTTGAAGAAGCCCTTTCTATTGTCCTTGACCCGACTTGCCAGAATCCTGTTTTTTTTTTTTCAGTTAACGTAAGTATTTTTATTGAAAGGAATATTGTCAAGTAGGCTGTGAAAGAATAAAATGCATAACATTAGAAATATCAAAAATAATGCAAAAAAGAGCTGAATTAATAAGCTGAAATAATAAGTTTGAGTGTTATTACAAGCCGTAATTTTTTCTACACCCTCTATTTTAGTGTTTTGTAGTTGCCACTGTGTATTGCTTTGTAGTTAAGAGATGGCCAGTGATATTGCACAAGCTTTAGAAAGAGCAGAAACAAAGTGAAGTTTATAAAATATTACTAGAGGACTCGGACTGTATCACAGATTGCAAAAATGTGGCCTGCCCATGCTGTAATTTGACACGTTCATATTTAATATTTTGTGTTGTATTTCAGATCAAGTCAGTGACCTATGTTTGGTAGCCTTTTCAGTCCTGTGTGTCATCTGCTGTAAAGATCATGCAGTTAAGAGCCACCAATCACTGCATCCCCATACAACAGGCCAGACTGGTTCTGTGTAAACACAGCCATCATCTCTTAGATCCTGGAAAGCCCAAGGCTTGACAGATGTGATGGATACAGTGCTATATGCAGTGCAGAGAATTCCTGGTACTATCCCCCTGTAGTACTTTAGCCCAAGCAGTGTTCTCATCCCTCCTGTCAATCACAGTCAATGACAATGGTAATATAAGCAAAATCTCACTAATTAATTCCTGGCTCCAGGACTAGTGTCAGCATCAGAATTTTGGGGTTTTGACCATTGGTCAGTCTGTACGGCACCAGGCCTGCTGTGGCAGATGGGGTATGCCTGTCCCAAAGCGGGGAAAGGATTGTAGCCCAGGAGCTAGCAGGACTCCTGGTTCAGAGGGATAACTACGTTCAGAGGGAATAACACTAGGTTCACTAGATGTGAGCCAAGGGGTAGCATGCCACTGTAGGAATCCAGATCCACAGGGCAACTTAGATGCATTTATGCCAATGCCTGCAGCATGGTCAGGAAACAGGAGAAGCTGTAAGTCATTGTGCAGTAGGAAAATGATGACACAGTCACCATCACAGAAACGTGGTGGAATGATTCATATGATTGGAGTGCTGCAGTGGATGGAGACAGGCCCTTCAGGAGCAAGGAAAAAGAGGTGGTGGGGTTGTGTTGTATGTCAGGAAGTACATCAACTGCCTGGAACTCAGTGTTGTGAGTGAGAAGGCTGAATGTTTGTGGGTGAAGATCGGGGGGAGGCCAACCAAGGTGGTATCCTGGTAGGAGTCTGTTACAGACCACCTAGTCAGGATGAAGCTACAGGTGAAGTGCTTTGCAAACAACTGGGACAAGTTTCAGGATCCTTTGCCCTTGTTCTCACAGGGGACTTCAGTCTACCAGATCTCTGCTGGAAGCACAACACAGCAGAGAAGAAACATTCCACGAGGTTCTTGGAGGTGTGGAAGCTACCTTCTTAACACAGCTGGTTAGTGAGCCAACTAGGGGAGATGCCTGGCTAGATTGCTGATCACAGAGAAGGACTGGTGGGTGATGTGATAGATGGTTGGAGGCCATCTTGGGCAAACCCATCACTAAATGACTGAATTCTCAATCCTTGGAGAAGTCTGGAAGAAGGTCAGCAAAACCTCCACCTTAGACTTCCGGAGGGCTGACTTTGGCCTGTTTAGGATGCTGGTTGGCAGAATTTGCTGAGAAATATTACTGAAGGACAAAGGGAAGGCCAGACAGTCTTCAAGAATGAAATCTTTAAGGCACAGAAGCAGGCAGTCCCCATGGGCTGACAGTCAAACTGGCGGGGAAGAAACCAATGTGGCTGAACAGGGGGATACTGCTGGAACTCAGGAGAAATGAGAGAATTTATCAGCTGTGGAAGAAGGGAGTGTCACCCTATGAAAAGTACAAGGATGTTGTTAAGTTATGTAGAGAGAAAGTTAGAAAGGTAAAGGCACAGATGGAACTAAATCTGGCCACTGCCATAAAAGATAGTAAGTACTTTTACAAATATATTAGCAACAAAAGGAGGGCCAAGGAGAACCTCCATCTTCTACTGGACACTGAGGGAAACCTAGTGACTGAGGATGAGGAAAAGGCTGAGGTACTTAATGCTGCCTTTGCCTCAGTCTTTAATAGTCACACCAGACATCCTCAGGGTATTCAGTTCTCTGAGCTGGATGGCAGACGGGGAACTGATTGAGGTCCCCATAATTCAGAAAGAAATGGTTAGTGACCTTCTACTCCACTTAAGCATATACAAGTCTATAGGGGCAGATGGGTTCCACAAAGAGTGCTGAAGAAGCTGTCAGAGGAGCTTGCTAAGCCATTCTCCATCATCCCTCAGCAGTCCTGGTATAGTGGGGAGGTCCCAGAGGGTTGGAGGCTGAACAACATGACAGCTCTCTACAAAAAGGGCAGGAAGGATGACCCTGGGAACTACAGGCCTGTCAGCCTGAGCTCAGTGCCAAGGAAGGTCATGGAGCAGATGATCCTGAGTGAAATCATAAAGTACATGTGGGAAAAGGGAGAGATAAGGCACAGTCAGCATGGGGTCATGAAGGGCAGGTCCTGCTTGACCAGCCTGATCTCCTATGATAAGGTGACCCACTTGGTTGATGAGGGAAAGGCTGGAAAGCTGCTCAGTGGAAAAAGACCTGGGGGAGCTGGTTGATGGAGCTGAGCATGATCCAGCTTGTGCCCAGGCAGCCAAGAAGGCGAATGGCATCCTGGCCTGTATCAGCAATAGTGTGGCCAGCAGGGCCAGGGCAGTGATCATCCCGCTGTACTCGGCACTCGTGAGGCTGCACCTCAAATCCTGTGTTCAGTTCTGGTCCCCTCACTACAAGAAAGATATTGAGGTGCTGGTGCGGGTGCAGAGAAAGGCAAAGCTGGTGGAGGGTCTGGAGCACAAGGCTGATGAGGAGTGGCTGAGGGAACTGGGGTTGTTTAGTCTGGAGAAGAGAAGGCTCAGGGGGGACCTTATTGCTCTCTATAACTATCTGAAAGGAAGTTGTAGTGAGGTGGGGGTTGGTCTCTTCTCCCAGGTAACAAGTGATAGGACAAGAGGTAATGGCGTCAAGCTGCACCAGGGGAGGTTTAGATTGGATAATAGGAAAGATTTCTTCACAGAGGGGGTTGTCAAGCACTGGAACAGGCTGCCCAGGGAAGTGGTAGAGGCACCGTCCCTGGAAATAAAAACCATGTGCATGAAGCCCTCAGTGACATGGTTTAGTGGTGGTCTTGGCAGTGCTGGGGTAAAGGTTGAATTTGGTGATCTTAAAGGTCTTTTCCAACCTAGCTGACTCTATGATTCTACTTCCTTCTCCCCTCTCCCTGGATAACGCAACAAAAAATGTATTCCCTGTGGCTTTTTATGCTGGGACTCTTGGGACTACCTAAAAGATAGTCCCAGATAAAAGATAGCCAACATATTTCTCTTGGTGTTCTCATTTCCAGTAGTTTTCTTCTTCTTTGTTTTTATTCTCATCCTCACCCCTCAATTATCTTAGTCTGCATTTACAGCCTTTCTTTGGAGGATTTCTGTCTGTTACCAGCTTATAGAAAGGCTATGTGCTACCTGGGAGAGCAATGCCAAGGAACTGAGTGATTCATACAGGTTTAGACAAAAGAATTGTGGCCTCTTCACATACTGCAATCCCAGGGACCCAGACTGCACATTTTGATTTCTATGTCAGTGGCTGCTAGGAGAGGAAATGTAGACACTATGCTATACAGCATGTGTTGTAGTTTCCACAGTTGCAATGACATATTTGCCTCAGAAAATTAAAGTCATGGGGTTGTACCAGTTTTTCCACTTTCATTCTTCTCTTCTGCTCAGTATTGCAGACTTTAATTAGTACATGCTATTGAGCTGTAAGTAGTGGATTGCTTTTGTGGTGAAATTCATAACCTAATTTAGCCATGCGGGCAAGAAGGAAAACCAAGGAGAAGGGATGGAAAAGAAAGAAAAACAACTTAGCATGGAAAAGAAGAAAGGTAGAGGGGTTGAAACTGAGAAAAAGAGGAAAAGGGCAAGCAGGAAAAGTCATGTTTTGCTCTGTTTAAAAAAAAAAAAAAAAAAGAAAAAAAAAAGGTAGAAATTAATTATTCCATAAATGATGAAAAAGAGAAATTAAAAGAAAGGAAAAGTCCCTATAGTAGAGGTTTTGCCTGCTGCAGGGTTTTTGTAATTAGGAGTACATGTAAGAATTAGTTTCAGAAATTGTGAAGTATGAGTAGCATTCATGTAGAGAAATTAATGTTTTGTAAGACTTCCATCTATATACTTACTTAGGGCTGGTGTAATCCATGTGATATTAAAAACACTGATGACCACTGAAATGTGTGCTGGGCCACACTTCTTTCTGGGTATTATAATTCCCAGAAAGAAAATACCAGTTGAACTTGGTTATTGACATGAGGATCAGAAAATTCTGTCTATGATGTCCATTTCCAGTACATTTGCAAATTTGTTCTACTGACTTGCTAACCTTCTCTTATTACTGTTATAAAATACAATTTCTTACATTTCCATGCTAGGTTCAAGCAGATATGCTAGATGCTTCATCCCTGGCAGTGTTCAAGGCCAGGCTGGATGAGGCCTTGGGTGATACAATTTAGCGTAAGGTGTCCCTGCCCATGGCAGGGGGGTTGGAACTAGATGATCTTAAGGTCCTTTCCAACCCTAACGATTCTATGATTCTGTGCTAGCTCAAATTAAAAAGTGGCTGCATTTTACTGTATTTTGGCATACTACACAATTATTAGTATGGGTTCTTTGGCATACTGCACAACTAATATGGATATAAGTGCTTTGACTGGTAAAGGAATTGCATGAACAAGGTAGTGAGAGCAATAATGTAATTTCAAAAGATTGTTGGAACAAGGAACTCTTTCCTCAGTTGCTGCCACTAGATAAATAATATCCTTAAAAAGACAAAACAGCACAACCCAACAAAAAAAAAAAAAAGCTCCAACAAAAAAATCTCACAAACCCCAAATACAAATATGTAATTAGTGTAAGGAAACTCTGCTAAAATCTTGGGAGCACTTGAGAAGTTTTTGTAGTGAAATCTAGAGAAGTGGAAAACTCTGAAGAATGAAAATGAGGGTGAATTCTTCTGCCTGCTAGTAATCCTGTTCCGTGATCAAACTGGTCAAACATGACAATCGCCACCTGGAATGAAAGGCACATGGTTACTAGTCACACCTGCTCAAAGTGAAGTGGCATTACACATCTTTTAATGCAGTCTAGTCTTGATGCAACGTAAGTATATGCCTGTACTATAAAGTGAATAATCTGAAGGCATGGAGATTATCTGTATGCTTAGATTCAGCTATTTACAATGGTGTTTTCAGGATCAAAGCCGTAGCAACTTACTTCAATACATGTAACCATTTTATAAACAGAGTTTTATCTTGCTTGGACTTAACTTATCTTGAAGTCCAGACTAATTGTTTTGAACAGATCTAATTCAGCCACTAGATTAGAAACAGATGTCATTGTGTTTTATCAGTCACTAATCAACCGTGTTTACATAATATCGCAAATATCATCAAGGCTATTAAGATTCAAGATTGCTGCAAGAAATTTAAACTGTCCAAATTCACTGGCACAGATGACACTTAAATCAGAAATTGTCATAGATTCTTAGAGCAGCCTATTTGCCTGAAAGGTTAACTTACTCATTTTCAATCTCTTTATTAACAGGAAGCACATAGTAGGAGTTTATAATCTGCCTCTATTTTCTTTCAGCCTGTTTTTACAAATGGAGATAGAACACAGAAAAAATGGTCATCTTTTTGTGCTCTCAGAGGCAAGTTCTGTGAAGGTTAACTAGTAGTTTACGTTTCTGCATCAAACTAACATCCAGATAGCCTGTGAACCACAGGCATGATGAATCTTTAGGAAGGATTACTATGAGGGTGGTGAGACACTGGAGCAGGTTGCACAGAGGACTTGTGGATGCTTCATCCCTGCAGTGTTGAAGGCCAGGTAAGGCAGGGCTTGGAGCAACCTGGTCTAGTAGAAGGTGTCTCTACCCATGGCAGGGGGTTGGAACTAGATGACCAAAACTTTCTCTGATTTTTTCAAAAATCCTTGCTTTCTAGAAGAGAATGAGTTTCTTGTTCAGTAGGTAGTCGGATATGGGATCCCTTCAGTACCAATGATACAAACCAGCTGTCTGTGGATTTGCCTAAATCTTTGAACTTGCTGGTAATGTCTGCTTCCACAACTTTAATCATGTAGAATGAGGAACGTACCCTGTAAGCCTGTTTAGTCTAACTTTACACCAGCTTCTTGAGTAACATCTAACTCAAATGTCTTGTACAGCATAAAAAATTAAAACTGGAGGAAGATGGGCATTTGGCTTGGGCACTAGCAGCTTTCATGGGACCCCACAAGTTTACATGAACCATGGAGCCTGGTAAAGGTAGACTAGTATCACCTTTTTGTTCTGTTGTAACAATTCTGCTGTAAAATACACACCACTGATGCCACTAAAATAACAAAGGGTGTAAATAATTCTATTAGCTTCAGTAAGGCTGTTAGTATGAGTAAGATCTTTAAGCACTCAGTGAGTAACAAAGGGTTCTGCTTTGCCATGTCTCACTCAATCCAGTTTGAAATTTTATCTCTTGGTATTCAGTTCAGGCAGGACTGAAGCATTGCAAAGTTTGTATGTGAAACAACAGTCATAATGCTTTCTGAACACTGATGATCACATTTCCTATACCAGTGATTTTCATTTGAAAATCATGTTGAAATGGAAAATAAAGGTATTGCCTGCCATACTGAAGAAGTTTGTCTTTTGGCCTATGATTTATTTTCCTTTAGTAGAAATCTTGTTTGTGGTTTGTCTTAGAAGCTGAAACTGTCTGATAATTCATTTAATGCAAAGGTAAGAGGAAGTATGAGAATGCCTTGTGCTGTGGTTCAATCAGCGATTAAACTTACAGTTTGGTATTTTGTAGATTGATCACAATCATAATCACAATCAAGTGTGAGTATGCTGAGTGCATTTTTGTTGATCAAGTTCCTGGAAATTATTAAATTAATTTAGTGATTGTAGTCACACACTTTCTAATTATATAGAGAAGCAAATAGTGAAAGCATTGCTGCTGTGTAGATGTATTTTCACCAGTACAAATTATCTAAAATATTTATATTGTATCACTTTTTAAAATGTTTGATAGTGTTTATATATTGTATTGATTTTTATTTATTTTTTTTTTTTTAATTCCAGTTGTGCGTCTTCTAGAGCTAATGAAACCAGGTCAAAAGTCACTGCTGGACTTGACCAATAATCAAAGGGCATTATCAAGGTTTTTCCAAAAATATACTTACAGACATCCTCCAAGTTCAGAATTATATGTGTTATTACCGTGCCTATCACTAATATATAGAACAGAAAAGGCAACATCTCTAATTTGCTATATAAGTTTCATTATTGTTGTAAAAATGTGTCTGTTGCTCTTTATTTACTTTTTTTTTTAAATGTTCTCTCCTATTTTTCCTCCTTTTCCCCCATGTGTCTACTATAAATTACTGCTGATTTGTTCCACATCTTTTTGTGCCTTTTAGGTATTGGAGTTGGCATGCTGGTACGGGAATATGGCAAAATGTCTAACCTGGGTAAATCCTACTTTTCCTTTCCTGGGGAAGTGCTGATGAGAATGCTCAAGCTTATCATTTTGCCGTTGATCATATCAAGTATGATCACAGGTATGTCTGGAATGCATTGTTAGCTGATGGGATTATCACTGTGCTTTATCTTTCTTTCTAAATGAAATAATCTTAAAAAATATGCCGTTTGATGGAACTCTATGATGAAAAGTATAGATTGCATACATTTAGATGAAGCTTTTCTATATATAATGGAAATGGATTTGGAAGGATTAGCACAGTATCTGGTAATTAAGTGATAAGGAGCTGTGAGATAATAAATGTTTATAGATTCTTGTGCCTCTTTCTCCCTGTGTTCAGGGGTGGGTTAAACAGTTGCAGATTGCAAGCCCAAAGCTGCAATTTCGTATTCTTAGGTACAGTGTTAGCTGTTGCAAGTAGTCTCATGCTGCCATTTCATAAGAAGGGGGGAGCTGATCTCATATCGTACTGTCATAAAAAAGAGGAGATTCTTCAGCTGCACTTCTGTGGTCTCAACAAATTCCCGTGAGATGTCCTGCTTGAGCTTTGGTTTTTACTAAATCCTTCATTCAGTGCACTGACCTGACAGAAAACTATAAATTAGGAAAAAAAGGAAAAATCTGTTTGGTACGCTTAGTTCAAAGGGGTTTTGGGGAAGTGCAAGAGAATGTGTAGGGAGACTGTGTGGCCAGGGAAGTGTTATGGAAAGAAAAGCAAAACTTCCCTCTTCTGGAAGATGCAAGCCAGCCGTTGGCTGAAACCCCACCATAGCATGCAGGAATTTACTAACATCTCACTCAGTAGGTGAAGACAAAGCCAAGCAAACTTGTCTTTATTCTTTAAGCCTATTACTGAGTGAATATGGGCTGTGATTATTTTCTTTTGGCTTCCTACAATGAATCAGGACCCATTTGTCACTATATTGCCAAAGTCTCTGGAACATATCTGTAATGCAGGGTGACAGGAACCCAGTATTGCAATTAAAATAAAGAACACCAAGAGCTGCAAAATGGAGACATCCAAACAGGAAAGCTGCAAGAGGCAGAGTGAGAAATGGCAGCAGAAAATAGTCAAGAGCTGTTTCCAAAAGGAATGAAGGGAGGTGAAACAGTTGTTAGTATGTAAAAGAAGAACAGAGGGAGGTTTGAAAAAGGGCTTGGTGTTTTAATTAATAGACAGGACAGCAGCATTTTCATAAAGAGTAGGAAGTGAAACAGAAAGGAAAGGAAAACTGAACTCTACTTTTATCATATTGAACTTGAGTCTGTGACTGGAGATCCCGGAAAAGCTGCCACGACAAGATATATATTCTTTCTTGCCAGACAAGATTGTATATTTCTTTTTTTCTAACAAGCTTTTATTTCTACAGTGAAGTTGGACCTTTGTCTCCAGAAATAATATCATTAGGATACCCATGAAATGAATTATTTATCAAATGTCTGGTTCTTGTGAGGGGAAAGAAGAATTATGCTGTTAAAAATATTATACTGCTATTTAACATTCCAGTATGAGTAAACTGCAGTTGTAACTACTAGTATTAGCTTGGATTTTAAAACCTGCAGATTACTGGAGTTAAATTCATATGCAGAGATGAGAACAAAATGCTCCAATTCTGACACTGGCATATCCAGTATACATAGAAAAGAAGGGCTTATTTTTTCTACACTTCTATGTTAGGTTTTTAGGCAAGAAAAAGGAAGCAAGATTGATAAAGAACAGAAACTACTTCAGCAGCATATATAGAGTTTTGTTGCTCTTGAAGACAAAAGCAGTAGCTGCCTGAGTGCAAGTAGCAGTGAAATGTGTGGCAAGCAAATGGCCAGACATTTCCGTGCATGGTGGTTTTCACTATTAATCTGCATCCTTCCTCAGAATGTTGATGAGATATTCTGCATCTTGTAAAAGAATAATGGTAACCTTTCGAGTACCAGAAATGCATATTTGAATTGAGTTATTAGGCTTGTGTCGAATCATAAAGCACACTAGTCATTTTTCCTGTTTTGCACAGAGTCATGCAGAATGGTTGAAATTGGAAGGGAACTCTTGAGACCACCCAATACAACTCCCCCTGCTCAAGCACAGTCAGGTGAAGCAGATTGCTCTGAACCATATCCAGTCAGGTTTTGAATATCTTCAAGCATGGAGACTGCTACCTCTAAGGCAGTGTGTTTGCTTCACAGTACAACAGTGTTTTCTTGTTCAGATGAAGTGTAATGGTTTTTAGTTTTTGCCTGTTGTTTTTTGTCTTGTCTCTGGGCACCACTGAGAAGAATCTGTCTCTCTCTTCATTCCTACCCATGAGGCATTTATATGCATGAATAAGATTCCCATGAGTCTTCTTTTTCCAAGCTGAGCAGTCCCAGCTCTCTCAGCCTTTTGTCATATGAGAGGTGCTTCAATCCCTTCATCATCTTTATGTTCAAAATGGGAAACGAAAGACCTGGAATGCAATGAAAAAAAAATCAAGGCAGCATATTAATCAGATTGTTCTTTCTTTTGTTGTTTATCTTTGAAAGTCAGAACAGTTCAGACTTCAGCAATCTTTTTTTTTAATTGTCCACTATATTAGTAATTGAAGTTAAACCACACTAAGCCTGTGCTTATGCTCAGGAATAGACCTGCCAGTTCCACTACATACAAAACATCCACAGGTGTACAGTACTGTGAAGGAGCACAGACAAGAAAATGATGGGAGAAAAAAACTATTTTGTTTCCTATAATGCAGGTCTTCCAAATAAATTTTCCTTTGGTATCACCACTCTTGAGTTAGCAGCTGCCTCAGCAGTTTCCACTTCTGCAAGTACAAGAAGCACAGCTATTGAGAGATGCTCTGTGACTGAGGCATCTTTAGCAGGCCGTGTGCATCACCAGCAGGAAAACTGATTTCCAATCTTTGGAAAGCCTTAATCTAGCTCAACATACTCAGAGACTGTATGTTCAGATGATGAGACACCTGCATGTTCTTTTTCTGTTTCTAAAGTCAAAAGAGCATCCAGGAAAGCAGGTCCATTGAATAATATTTAGTAAACCAGTTACCTGAGCTCAGGCAGGAAACTCAACTTGTCCCTCTGTATCATGTACGTTGTGCAAAGGACAGAGAATGTTACACTACTGTTAATGAGTTTTACCATCAGTTGTACTGAGGGAGGCTGGAGGTCCTGTCCCTGCTATCCAAGTGCAGTCATTGAGGCAGAGAGGACTGCTGAGTCATGAGCTATTAATGGACAAGGCTTTGTGCCCATCCTCTTTGGATTGCTTCTGTCACAGTCATCTTCTCCTTTTCCATCAATATCAGTTGACCTTATGCAACTGAGACAGTCCCTACATTATTTAAGGTTTTAAATTATAGTAAAAAAAACTTTCAAGTGCATTTCTGGTTCATGGAGCATGATTACTACCAGCTATCAAGAGCAAAGAGCCTCTACACTACCGCTATTATTATGCATCTGCAGTCACTGCCTTCTGCCCCAGCCATATCACTGGGGGCTCCTGGTGGCACTGCTGTGGGTGGATCTGAAGTGGGTTAGTGTCTTCTGCTCTTCTGTTCTGGAGCTCAGGATGTAAAACAAGTCCGTTATATAAAACACATCACATTCACTTTTTTACTCCATTTCTCGGAGTGTGGATATCACTATTGATTAAAAAATTTAGTGTCATGTTAAAGTTTTCTTTTTAGGAGCCTAGAAGCTGAAGTTTGTCCACCTATAGATTTTAACACCAGTAATTTGGAGGTAATGCAATACTTTCAGTACTCCAGGTTTTCTGTATTCACTCCATACGTATTTCACTTGCAACGGTGCTGAGGCTATATTCCTGCTGCATCTGTGAACTGAATCTGATTTCTGTTATGAATCTTGCTAGCCTGTCCATCTTTGCAGATTGATGTGTCATCATAGATTTTTATTATATTCCACCTAAGGAACATCATATCTTGTGAAAAGGCATTAACGTGAGATTATATAGCCTCTAAGAGCTTTCTAGAGGAAAACTGCAATTTTCCTTCAAGTGATACTATTTGCAAATAAGAGGAAAGGAAGGCAGTACTAATACCTTCTTTCTATGCGTATAGTCCAATCAGCTCTCTAGGGAAAGATTATAATACAATGCTGTAATGCTGATTGTGCCTACAAGGCAGCACAACCGTCCCTTAGCAAATCGATACCCAGAGTCAGAAATTTTTCATTACAGCTAACCTCGGATTAACCATCTAGTGTAGTCCACAGTACTTCATCCGATGCAGATATTAGGGACAGTGGTGACAGGACAAGGGGTAATGGGTTATAACTTAGACGGGGAGGTTTAGATTGGATATAAGGAAGACGTTCTTTACTGTTAGGGTGGTGAGGCACTGGAATGGGTTGCCCAGGGAGGTTGTGAATGCTCCATCCTTGGCAGTGTTCAAGGCCAGGTTGGATGAAGCCTTGCGTGGCATGCTTTAGTGTGAGGTGTCCCTGCCCATGGCAGGGGGGTGGAACTAGATGATCTTAAGGTCCTTTCCAACCCTAATTATTCTATGATCTATGATTCTATAATTACACTGCTCCACAGCAGTTTCACTGGTACACTAATCACAGAATCATAGGATGGTTTGGGTTGTAAGCGATCTTAGAGATCATCTTGTTCCAACCTCCCTGCCATGGGCAGGGGCAGCTTCTGCTAGACCATGTTGCTCAAAGTCCCATCCAGCCTGGCCTTGAACACTTCCAGGAATGCAGCAGCCACAGCTTCTCTGGGCAGCCTGTGCCAGTGTCTTGCCACCCTCATAGTAAAGAATATCTTTTAATGTCTAATCTAAATCTCCCATCTTTCAGTTAGTGTGGTGTTTGAAAGCTGGATTTATAGTCAACAAAAAGGTGTGGCTATTTCAAATTTCAGGGGCTGTTTGGGCATGGCAGACAGGTCTGGTTTGTGACTGTGACTTTGTCTAATGATTTACCTGGCTGCAATACTCGCAGAGGTTTTTTTATTAGCTACTTGGTTTCTTTTAGATGAAATATTGTTATTTGTATTTCCAAAAGCCCGAGTAACCTTTTTTGGAAAAAGGGAAGTACAGAAACCATTGACAATCTCATTACATTTCTTAGAAAACTGTAAGAAAGCTGTAAACCAACCTGGAAGCAGCAAAAAGAGGTTGAATATTAGGAGTTGAGCAAAGACACTCCTGTATTTCATGAGAGTGGAGTTGCCATTCACATCAGAAGAGTGGACAAAGAAAGAAAACCTGAGGACCAGTTTGTGTTCAGAACGTTCCAAAACAACCTTTCTGAGTAACGAGGTAGAGAAAGACAAAGTGTTTTTCACAAAAGGCATAGAAAATCGATGTCCTGGATTTTCATGAAGCTTCAGAAGCACCAGTACCACTGAAACATATATTGGAATGACTTTTCAAGACTTCATTGCAACTTTTCCAGCACTTCCAAAATTACAGGTTTATTCTCTGTTCCCATGTGACACCAAAATGGAAAAAAAAAAATCCTCTTGTTAGGGAGAGAAAGGGCAACCAAATGTTGGTCTTTTATAAAATTGCAGCCTTGTTTTACACTGAAGTGTAATTTTTTTTAAATCTGTGAGAAACTGAAATAATGGTACATTCTTCTATCAGTGGCTACAGGTAAAAACTTCTGGAACACCATGTTTCATACTTAGTCTCAATTTGTTTAGATCAGACCATCCCCTTCCATAAAAGAGCTTTATATAGTAGCATTTCAGGGAAGCTGCCCTAAATACATACAACAAAAGAAGATTATGGAAGAAATTTCAGAGGGACTTCAACTAAAGTTGCAAATGACTGATGGTGGTATTATCCAGTCTTACCAGGGCTCTTGGTTTGATTGGTTTGAATCACTTTACAGGATAGGCAGGGATTCTAAAGTAAGAGTCAGATAAGCTGTGTCTTTAACTTTGGCCACACATATTCCACATACAAAAATCAGTAGTTGAACACAACACAAGGTTAAATTGGTCAGTTGTAATCATTACATTTTTCCACTTCTGATTTCTTGCGAGTTTCATGATATTGTCCTTCTTCCTGGTTATGTTTTTAAAGAGGAAACTCCTGGGAATCCTCTAGTAAAAGAGCAAAAATAAAAGAAAATTGGTAGCCTTCCTGGCAATACCAACCAAAAGATGCAAGTGAAAACAAACCATATACAGTATATAAAAGTTACTGCAATGTGAGGAAGAGCTGGATTAGTTTTCCTTTTTTCTCCAGCATTTAAGATGGGATGTCCGTGTTTCTTATGCGGAAGTATGTGCCTCTTCTGCTTGTTGAGGGTCTGGTACCATCCTCATCCCTGTTGTGCTTTGATGCCTTTGATGCCTTTTGTCAAACAAAATTATTAGCATCAGTCTTATTCTTTATCCTCCCATTCTTTCCTAAAATAATAATAATTTAAAAAAAAAAAAAGCAAGCTTATACAGTACAGAATTTCATTTTGGTAGGGTTTTGAGGTTTTGGGACAAGAAAGAGAAGATGTGAGAGACTTGATTTCAGTCATTGTTTTCTTTTTTATTCTCTTTTCCCGTATATGTTGCAAATTAGAGAAAATTGAGGAAAAAAACCCTAATACAAATAAATTCTTGAAGACTGTAACATAGAGAACATAGGTGCTAGTTGCAGAAGACTAGCCAGTTGAATCCCAAATATAGCTTCACATATTAAAATCTTACCTCTCTTTTGCTAAAATAATGTGGGCAGAGAGGTTAGATAGAAACAAATTTTAATACTGGTTGGTGCCTTTTGTGTGTCCTTATATCTTGTGTATTACACCAAAGAATAGCATTCCGTGCTTCAGTGGCTGTAGCTGAATTAGAACACCCTTGTAGGAAAATTTAAGATACTAATCTGAAACACCTCAGGTTTGAAATGCCCAGGGATGGAAGAAATCCATCATGCTTGATGTCATTCTGTACCGTAGACTACATTTACAGTTTATCGGCTTAAACCTGTTTAAACATTTAAAACTTGGGAATAGGCTGAAGGAGTGGAAGAGCAAATAAAATAGTTATAAAACTTTAGTGGTAATCCACACTAGATATGCACAGTAGATACACTGTTTTTGTGATTTTACTTTTGCTTTCAACATTGCAGGCTCTTCATTTTGAGTAGCATGTGTGTCATCTTAGATTGAGAAATAAGTTTCCTTATGAACTAAAATTAGTGTTAGTTATATGCTCTGTTTAATACATCTTCCATTAACTTTTTCAGTCATAACCAAGAAATTACAAAGCCATGATATTATTTCAAAAGAAATACAATTTTCAGTTGGCTTGACAAGAAGTCCAGGAGCTATAAATTACAATATATTATCAATGGCTCACTAATGACAGTAGGATATATCTGGAGGGAAATCTGGTTTTATATATTGTGTTTTCCTATGTGTAACAAGCTAACATGAAAAAAAAAGCATGGCAGCATAAAGCACTCAGTGCAAACCTGCCTGTGGTACTGACAGTGAATCCTACTTCATTCTCTAAATAGAAGCATAATCCTGTATAAAGTTTTATTTCAGAGTACAGCAGTTTAAAAAAAACCCAAAACCCAAATCCACACCTGTTGTCCTCAGAGCATACTTGTACATCACTTATTTGGTGATGCCTGCCTGACTGATTTGCGTGTTTTTATAGCTACTAGCAAAGCAGCACCGACATTGCAGTGGAAGCATAAGATGGATTCTGCCACAGCTTACTCACTAACAGGATTATTATCTAGTTTAAAAAAGCAGGGTCAAAGTTTTCCCTTAGTTATGCCTCTGTAACTCCAGCGAGCATAACTGTTTGCAGAGGGATTTAATTTGGAGCCAGAAGAATGGCTGTCACATAAACTTTGTATCATACTAATTGTAGAATCTTCATAACTGAATATTCTAGGGAAATAACCTTGCATGATTATTAGGTTCTTGGCTGAGTCAACAAGACTGTCAGGCAAAAAAAATCTTAAGGCAAGCTTTGTGAAGCACTTCAAACCTTGAAAAGATCTTATCTCCACTGTCTGTCCAACTCCTTGACAGTCAGTACAACAAGTTTTAGAATAAAATTCCATGATTTCTAGTTTTACGAATTTTTCATTAAGAGATGGAACTGGCAATACCAGTTTCCTCTCTTTTAAAAGATGTAAAGTCTTCTAAGTTAAAATATCAGGTGCAAAAGTTTCAACATTCACAGCCTTGAAACCAGCTTTTATATTGTCTGCAGAACATATTATTTATTACTATCCATTCTCAAGAGCTCCTACTGCCATAATTTCCACAGCTGAACCCATGGCAATGTGAAAGTCCTCCTTTCTACTTTTTTCCCAGTTCCCAAGCTGAGAAATAAACGTGATCGCCCAAATTCTGTGTCCATTCTGTTGTTTGTGCCTCAAACAATATCCTCAGTGCTGACAGCCTACTGTAATAGCTGTTTTTTTCTGTGGCATTGTTTTTTCCTGTGCACTGGTCTGTATTCCCTTGCTGTAGTAGTAGTTCTTTTATTATCCTTATTTGTGTAGAAATGAGGTAGTCTTTACATCATGATTTCTGCATGTATATGTAGTTCTTCTGTACTCAGTCTGATGATATGCTATCCCATGGAAGATCCAAAATTATCAAATAGATGATGAAACAGAATAACCTTCATTCTCCCCTCCCAGTACTGTTTGTATTTTGAGTAACAATTAGCAGAACTAGTAAGGCATTATATAAATGCCATAGACAAAGTTGTTACTGCAGTTAATACACCTTCTGAAAGAGATATCAACACATGTTGAAGCTCAGAGATGAGTAAGTTACGTTTGTGTAACTTACTTTTAAAAGATATTTTGATTTTTCTTCCTTAGTTTTTGGAACCTTTTTTTTTCTTTTTCTTCCCCCAATAAAACTGTGCTTCTTTGAGGTTAAATATCCTCATGGTAATTTTGCTTTTCTGTACAAAAGAATCTGTCCAGTCTTTGATAACCTGACTCAATAATCATAAAAAGATAAGTCCATCACAAATGTATAATAAAGAGATAGCAGTGAATTATTAACTTGTGTGGTTATGGACAGTAAACTTTTACAGTCACAATGCTAATTTGACCCTGGTTAGTGAATTGTATGTGTGCAGCTATAATTGTAAATCTGTTAAACAATTAAAAAAATACTTCAGGAGCAATCTGATACAATACTGTTGCCAGAAGTTAAGCTGACCTCAGTGTACCACCCGCCTCAGCACTTCCCCACCTTTATGAACAAAACCTACCCTCAGTTCCTGACAATGACAGATACAGGCAGAGGAGTGGAAACATCCCAGACTTCAGAAAAGCTTTAGGCAAAAAAAAAAACAATTAAATGTCTTAATGAAGGTGAGCCCACCAGGAATAAGCCTTACTTGTCTGTGTGTGCCTTTGGCAAACCTGGGGTAACAGTACTGAGCAGCTCCCGTCTCATGACTTTTTAGTTTTAAAGCCAAAATATTACAGATCTGAAGAAAGTGAAACTGCTGTTTAAGTGAATATGGAAATAAATTGTAACATATATTCATGAACCAAAGAAGCCTAATTCCTCATGACATCAGGGAATCGGAAAAGCTCATATATATTTTTCCTAGAAAATTCCTGGGGAACTTGATTTCTGTGAAGAAGCAGTAGCAAATATGTTGGTCCACTACAGACATTTTTCAGAAGTGCAAGTTGCAATTAGGTATTTAGGAATATCTTGAATAAAGAAAAAAATCCTGCATAGAAATAAGAGACAATAAATAATTGTCTTTACAAAAAAAAAAGCAGGCTTCACCTAAGACTGTATTTTAGTGCTTTGTTTTTGCGGTTCTTTTTGCAGGTGTTGCTGCTTTGGATTCCAGTGTTTCTGGGAAGATTGGTTTGCGAGCGCTCATCTATTATTTCTGCACTACAATCATGGCTGTAATACTAGGTACTCTGTGATACTGTAACTTTTTTAATCCTCATTAAAATCTTCAGCATTGCCTAACTGCAGTTATGCAGTACTGTGACATTACTGATTTCCCAAGACAGGATGAGGAGAAGAGACAGGAATCATACCAAACATTTGTCATGCTTGTAGCCAGGTACAGGGAGAAGTTAGTGCCTCTGTTCACACCTGGGCTGTATTCATATGCAGAATGAAGCCACAGGAAATTTTGCAATACATTTCAGCTCAAGGAAAATTAGGAATTGTCTGCTTAGGTAAATAGGGACAGCAGTGGGAAAGCTGAATGAACATCAAAGGCCAGCCTTAATTACAAAGTGATTTCCCCAATATGAAAATAATAGATTGTCAGTGATTCTCCGATTTGAGAATGTATAATATGTCTCATCTGAAAGAACAACAGAAAATACTGCTTCCCTTGTCATCTGATTTCCTTCCTAAAAGGTTTTTGTCACTTCTTTCACTATCAGGCTCCACTCATAGTTCTGTGAAGTCCACATCTCCTTTTGCAGGAAGTTCGTTCTCTATAAGCAACATTAAAATCTTCTGTATATGATTGAGCAAACATTTCAGCCTACCTTCCTAAATAAGAAAGAAAATTAGACCCTTCTCTGTCACCTCTCACGTAGTTTGTGACTTATCTTCATATTTTGTTGAGCCTGAGTGGATACTGTGCCTAGGTATCACCCACTAAAAAGAAACATGTATTTATTTGAAGGACAAAATGTACCTCGTATGTGGCCTACTTGTAAGCCGAAGCAATATTTAACAATAGAAAAAAAAATCATATACGGACATATGAGGCCAGATTAATTTTTAGAGGTCGCATTATTGAGCAGAATAGATCACTGTGGTTGTACCATTTAGACTGTCTTATCTGTCTGGGAATTTTCTGTGAATATGTAGTGAAGAAAATTACTAAAGACTAACATTAATTAGACTAAAAGTAATTAGACTAAAATTAATTAAAGACTAACTTTGAAATTAGCCTTACACAAAGAAACTCCCAAGAAAAGGGTTAAACCAAATAAACTCCAGAAGTCCCTGCTATTCTAAGTTATTCTGTGATACTCTGATATTATTTGTTTCACTGTGCAGAGCTACACAATTTCAATTCTGCTTTTATTCACAGCTGTCATTAGAAGACCTTGTTCCTCTCTGGTTGGAGGGTCCTTCAAGTGCCTCTTTCTCCTATGCTGAGATTTAGTAGTTTCATTTGCTTTAGATTTGTTTGGTTTTGGGGGAGAAAAAGTAAAATAACATTCATTTAATAGCAAAAATGCCTAAAATGAAGTCACTAAAGTAAATGGAAAAATTGTCATTGATTTCAGTATTCGTAAGGTTAAACCTAGCATTTCTTGCCTGTAACTTTTTATTTCAGTCTGTTTCAGAAGCCAGTTCTTTTGCGTAACTTTATTGCTAATTAACTTTACCAAAACATCTGTTGTACATTGGGATCACAGGACAACATGCTTGTATTCATATCTGAAGGTTACTAACAGGAAGAACTGCATAAGGGAGAAGGTAAATGGCAATTTGAAATTTCACCCTGCAGAAGTTGCAGACCACTTCAGCTGAAACCCAGCTGAAGTAATTTACTCTCTTGGTAAGCAGTAGTGATTTAGTGACATACATGGAAAACCAAAGCTAGAGTACCCATGTCCAGAGTCAAGGCTACAGGTAGCTCCTGTGTTGCAAACCACTGTAGATTTCCCTTTTCTGAGCATCTCTGCATCCAGGGAAAGCATAGTGCATTTAACTCATTAAGAATTTAGCTACACAGGATACACTGAGGCATGGTTCACCACTGCTTCTGCTTGCACTGTGAGCTTTTCTTATGGTTCTCCTTCTGCAGGGATTGTCTTAGTTGTGTCCATTAAGCCTGGAATGCCTCAAAAAGCAAATGAGATTGACAGAGTGGGCAGTACACCAGAAGTCAGTACTGTTGATGCCATGCTGGATCTGATCAGGTGAGGTTTTCTTTTATAAGTTTCCATGCCCTTGTTGCAGAAGTCCCAACAATACAAATAAAGTTGTGATGTGTAATAAAAATGCTTTCTAATCTTGTTTGGATGAATACAGAATATCTTGCATTTCAACAGGCTAGACATTTTGGAGCATATTCAAATCAGTTTGCTAACAAAAATTTTCTTTACGCTGTAGACTTTGGTTAACAAACCAGTGACAACAAAAATACCCTCCTCTGTAGAAACTGATATGCAAGATTTACCTATTATGAAAAAAATACCAGCAAAGATTGAATGATTGGTGGGTTACTGACTGACAGCTTCTGTGTCATCCAGCATAGACAACCACCTGAAAGTGCAGTGCTCTGTTTCTCCTCCTCAAGGCAGGATGCAGAGTAACAGATGCAGTATGCAAAGGTTTCTTGGGGTTGTACATTCAACAAATTGGCTGAATCACCAGTATCTGTGGAAGTCTTATGATGAGTCTTTTCCCGTTTGCATCCTGGAGCATTGTAGATACTTGACGTGATCAGAAGACGGAAACCCCTATAAAAGTCTGCAGAAGACTTGGGTGGGTTTTCTGAACTACAGTGTTTTGAATTTAGAAATTAGAAAAAAATAGCAAAAAAGGCTTGCATTTCCAGTAGTGACTGAGTAGTTCCCTCAAAAATGTTTTGTGGATTATTTTTTTTTCTCCAGCTGCAATTGGTCACTGATCTGTGTCACTGTTCCTACCCACTCATTTCCTTTTGTAGAATTTTTACTTAATTTATCTGTCCCCTTCTACCTGTGTATTACCAGAATGGCAGCTCCTTGGCTAGCTCATTTTATGCCTCATGGTCACCTGCCCAGGAATCAGTGAGGAGAACTGTACAACCAGATGCATTATAAACCTAATTGGTCTATTACCAGTAACTTCCACATGAACGTTTCCACACATATTCACAGGGTTTATGTAGTTCCATGCACAAAATGTGTGCCTGTATTAAGAAGCGGTGTGAATTGGAATTCAGAGTAGTTTGAGGTTTTGCTAAAGTTTGTAGTTCAACTTCTTGTAAGTAAATTTAAGACTATAAATTAGGAATTTGAAATCTGAAATTCTCTTTCAAAGAAATTAGTGATTACTTTTCCTACAGATCAGATTCGAATCTGGACAGTCTTGTAATATAAAGGAAAATCGGAGGCCTGTACAAAATAACCTTGCCTTGAGGAGTATTTTCTTTAAAAACTTGAAAAATAAAGGCAGGAGTTTGTGAAAGATCTGGAAGAAGGATAAAGACTTCTGTTTCAATATGTGAACTGCCTTTTTCCACACTGGACTGATTATTCAGTAAATACCAAATTAATGCATTTTTTTCTGCAGTCATTTGAATCTGAAATTGGCAGTTGGAAAGGAGACATACAACTGGGTTGCACTGCTTTTGATCTAATTTCCTAATTTTTCAGTGTGCAAAAAATGGTTCTTAACCCTGGAATAATACATGGGAATCCTCCATCGGCCAAGATTTATTTCTGAATTCAAAACTACAATAGAGGTCAGCATTTATAAGGGTTACTATTTATTTTCTGCCGCTATTTGATAAATCCTGTAAAAATGGTGTGTCCTGTATTGTTCATGGAAATGATGGAGATGATGCAGCAGGGGAAAAAAAAATAACAAAACCAGTAAGTTTAATAATTCACCAACATAAATGTCTAACACTGAAAGATGAACTCAAAAATTCAATAGTAGGAAAACAGTCAAAAAATCGCTGGGAGTCCTAAACTTCCTGGACTTCATATCTCATGTTGCTGAATCCACTGCTTTCTGGATAAAGGAATGCAACCTGATCTGTTTTTCAAACAGCAGATTTTATCATTTTGTTTATATAAGCAATGTTTTCTTAGTATGCTGTAGTGTTGAAATGCCTCTACTCTTTTACAGGAATATGTTCCCAGAAAACCTTGTTCAGGCCTGTTTTCAACAGGTAAGTTTGAACATTCCTTTTTGCTGTTGTAGTTTTCATTGTTAACTACAAGTTATTTTTCTTTTATGTCCCCCAAAACTATGTCAGGTAGCAGTCATTTCTGAGAAGTCCAGGAGTATCTTAATCTCCCATAAAAAGACTCTTTTTTAAGGCATCTTTGTTTCATTTCCATTATGATAAACACTTTATTACCAGTTATTACATTCTTGATCATCACTTGCAAAAAGACAGTGTTTAGGAGCTGGGTGCAAAAACCAAGCAGTGTATTAGACAAGATTTTTCCTTTTGAGACAGGCAGAGTTAGAAGAACCATGTCATGAGGGTCTGTTTCTTTGTTCTTAAAAACCCTCAGTGTCTGATGAAGTTCGAGTCACTTAGTCCTCACCCCATTGTGTCTGACATCTAATATCCATTGCCTGACCGGATGATCTGTCTTAAGGAAGAGGCAGCCAGTTAGTAGTCTATTTGAGGCATCTTTCAGGAAAAGTGTGATTTGCAAGATAAAAGAGGAAGATGCTGTCTATATATAGATTATCGGGCTTCCGATTCAGTCATCTTTATCTGTAAATACATTAACTGCTTTTTGTGATGTTCTCTGCTTACCTTTTTTGCTTGCCCCTTCAGCTGCCTACCAGATTAGCTGAGGTTTATAAGTGCGGTAGTTAACCTTTCCCAGGAAATTAACTATCCAGCTGTGCAGAACACTGAATGCATTTCCAGTTTATAAAAATTTTTCATGTAGTTTTTCTCATATTAATTACTGTCACTCAACACTAAGGGGACAGACAGGCTCTTTTAGGGGCCCATGGCAGAATGATGGTGACACTAAATTGTAGTGACAATTAAAGCTTTATTTTCTTAACAGGATATTATGATCAGTATAACACAGAATTTATGATCAGGTGGCATGGGATTTCTATAAGCATAATCAGTGTAGTACAGTTTTATAATAGCACCACTTAGCTTACAGTTTCCTGTCACTTGGACTCTCTGCAGATTAGGTCAAATCTCAATACATGGTATGCTGTATCAATGTAACGATCACAATCTAGACTCATATAAAAGAGTACGAGTCAGTCACTCAATCTTCAGAGGAAGCAGATGATGGTGGTTGTGCCCCTGGCCACTGGCAGGTCCCGGTTTCACCATCCAGCAGCCGCTCTGGTCCAAGTTCCGCCTTAACTGCTTGGTTTTACAGACAGTGCTCTATGTGCTGTCGCACTTCCCTGTTCTGTAGCAGGGTCACCACCTGTCCAGGTATCATGGTTTAAACCCAGTCAGGTAACTTACTTGGGCCTTCAAGGCCAGTAAGGAGGGGAATAATTAGTCTGGTGTCTGGTAATCTTGACGTTGGTCTACTTGGTGCACAGGACCTTCAGGGGAAAGGGGACTAGGAGATGACCAGCTCAGCTACAGAGAATGGCTGTTCACCTTAGGTAATGGTATTAGTTACACTAACCACATTACTAGGGCTCTGGCTATATCAGGTACATCTGCTCTGCAGACCTCTGCTGGTGTGGCTGGTAGCAATTCTCTCCAGACTGTCCCAGCAAAAAGTCTCCTTGTCATTGTCAGGAGGTTTATGTATCTCATCCCCCACAAGACTGCATCAGGTCCATAGGGAACATGAGAGCCTGGGAAACAGAATTCATAGCATATTATCTATGAATCACTTGTTTGATATACAGCATCTGAAGTACAGAACCGTGATGGTTCACACAAATTGGAAATTAATGTCTTTGTCTATGTTTGCTACCTTCAAGTTAGACTGGTTCATTTTTCCCTTATTTTTACTGGGCAAAGGCTATGCCTTTGTCCATTCTTCAGTTTCCTCATGTTTCTAAATAAATTCTTCCCTTTTTTGGAAAACTTTTCCAGTATAAAACTAAACGTGAAAAAGTTGAAGCTACAGATGTTGCGGATAAAAACAGCTCTGCATTGGCAGAGCAAGCTGTTACAACTGCTACGACAGCAGAGGATTCAAAGGTGAGACCTTGGTTGTCATATTCCTTCATAATATATGAAGCAGGAGCAAAGAACTTAGAATAAATTTGGTATAGTTCATGTGGCTAGTGATTAAGAAAAGGAAGGAAATGGTACATAGATTTTATCAAGGGCTCAAAATTTAGGAAGTAAATACAAGAGGTAATTATGAAGATCTTCAAGTAGGGTTTAAGAACACCAGAGGACTCCACTGGTAATTAAGCAGTCTAAAGATAATAGATAATGTGAGCAAATAATACATTCATATACTCCATTAAATGTGTATGCTAATGAATTGCCAATTTGCTGAGAAATTAAACACAACAGTCAGTGTGGAAAGGCTAGATGTATATCCATGAGATGCTGGAGCATAACTGTAAGCACTGCAGAAAGAAAGAAATGAAAAATCATAATACATTTTTTTCAATGGAAAGCAAAACAATGGAAGGCATTTGTTATATAATAGTTTGTTACACTGCCAAAAAAAAAAAATACAAAAGAGAAGAAGAGGTTTAACAAGCCTCTGAGTAGACATGTGGAAAGCTTATGAGACTTATTTGTTTATAAAGCCTAGACTTATACCAGAGGAGAGAGAGAAAGGAATTCAATGGATTATGAACACAGAACTATGAACCAAATCAATATGCATTTTATTATGCTCCTTCAAAACTTCATCTCATAGTAATGAAAGCATGCAAACATGAGCTATATGAAAAGACGTGACTTAAATCCTGAGGCAGGATGTTGTGAAGAATTGCACCATTTCCTTCATATGTTCATACTGCACAAATACAGACGAGTGTGTAACTACCTATTTAGTAGGATTTTTACATTACGTGTATCCAATTCTGCTTTAACCTATGTAATTTCACTGATTTCAGCTAAACAATAGATTTTAAACAAGGCAAAATTGGATACCATTGTCTTAGTTCTTACACAGTGGGCTCTATCTTAAATGCAGACACAAACACTCCAGTTCTTCAGAAATAACCACAAGGATTCCCCATCAGCTGTGTTTTGTTCTCAACAATAGGGACTAACTCTTGAGTATATTGAAGCCATGACTGTGGATACCTAGATGTTGCTGGTCTATAGGAAGGGCACATAAATTAAGGGATGCTTTACCCCTGCTAGGGTTTGGTCAAATCCTCGCATAACTTTAAAATACAAAGCTTTCAAACCCAATTTATTTCTACCTTCATTCTTAAACATGACTGCTTGGCGCTGCCAGAAAGGGAATAAGAGTCACTAGGGAAGAGCTCTGTGTCTTTTCAAGGGAAGATATAAATGTGTTTTAATTTTAGAACTCTTTAAATTCAGTATGTTCAGCTAGTAACTTTTTTCTCTTTAATCTGTAGAACAAAACCCAAGAATACAAACTCGTTGGTATGTATTCCAACGGCATCAATGTGCTGGGGTTGATCGTGTTTTGTCTTGTTTTTGGAATGGTTATTGGAAAAATGGGAGAGAAAGGACAAGTGCTGGTGGATTTTTTCAATGCACTGAATGAAGCTACAATGAGAATAGTTGAGATAATTATGTGGTAAGTCCAAAGACATACTGGCATTTTCTAACTATTTCTTTGAACGGGTTTTGTCATTGAAGAGGTAGGAGCAGACTCATACTTGCATGTCTGCTTTTGTATAGTGTTTTACAGCAAATATCTTTAAAAGAAAGGCTGGTAAAAAGTTTCCTTTCTACAGAATTTGATTCTTTTGAGGGGACATGGCTTCTACTTACTATATACTAAAGACACAGTTCTTATTGGTACACCAGAAATATGAGTTTTTCAGATATTCTTGCTAGAGATTTATATCAAACCAGTACAACTGCATTAGTGATTTGAGGACTGCAGAAGCATTACCACTCACATGCCTTTCTCTGTCTTGAACACTGTTCCCTGATACCCATTATGTTCCCAGGAGAGCTGTCCTTAGAGCTAAGTTCCTTTACAAATACGAATTAATATACAAGCCACAGCACAGAACAAAATCCAAAATGGTATGCAAAATACAACCTATTATTTACTTGTTGCTAGTGGGTTTTGTGGGACAACATTCTCACAATATTCTCTCATAATATTCTTAGGAAAAAGAATTAGAAAATGTAGAAACTCATCTGATAGTGTTTGGTTGAACTTCACAGCTATTGACAGAGCTTTTGTCCATGCAGATCACAATTACAGGGTCAGGACCATAAGCACACACAATCCTTTCTAGAGCTTGATCCTACATGTGGAGTGCCTTGCGCCGTTTATTACAATACTCTGCTCATACCCACGTGTTTCACACAAACAGTAACTTACCATATCTGGCCCTTCCATGGATTTTTCTTCCATCCCAGCACACTGAGGTGCCTGTAACACAGTAAAACTGTACAGGGTTTAGTTGCACAGTTTTTGCTGCCCTTAAAGAAAAGTAAATTAATTTCTGCAACTTAAAGTCCTGTGCTAGGCAGCTGTTTCAGTCCTCAGCTGAATTACAGCCCTGTGAAATAGGCTGCCTTACTCTTCAGCAAATTACCACTAACAAGACCTGGGAGTTAGCACATGTCACAAGTACAGGAACCTACCCATAAGCTGACCTGTGCATTGTCATGCACGTTCCTGAAGCTGTGACTACAGAATTCCTGTTTCTACAAATGTGGGAGGTGCTGTCTTGAATAAGGTGAAGTTTGATGCTGGCAATATGAGGAATTAATTCTACTTTCACTAAATTTAGGGCTCAGAAGGAACTAGGCACTGCTTTGCACAGGGTCAAGGTACTGTTTTATTTGTGAGATAGCACATACACATTTTATAAGTTTCTATTTTAAAATAGATGACTTTTATATAGTCACAAATTTATTTATACTACTCAAAGCTCTGAAGTGGCAACTTGTCTCTGTGACAGCTGCTCTGTGGTACCAAAAGGAATGCAGTGGAGCTGGTGATAGCATAAGCCCTGATTTTTGCCTTGAATTTTCAGTAGGCCATCCATCTGTTGATGTCTGTAAGGCATGGCGTTTTGTAGATTGACTAGGGTATAGGGACCCTTCCAGTCAAGCAACACACTGATGACTGTACTATCCCAGCATACTAAAATCACTCTTATTATGTGTTAAGTGACATTTATATCCCCCAGTGCTGCACGGCAGCTGCTGTAAGCACAGGAGACCTTTCCATCTGTGTGTGATTACAGAATACACAGATACTGGTCTCAGCCATACAAGCTTCCATTTCCAAGTAAGCTTATGGCTGTGCATAAACATTTGCTGTGGTAGTGCAAAGCCCACACTTCTGTGTATTCTGTGACACCAGCTCATACAGTACTTGTTAGATGATGCATAGGGTTACACTTACTCTGATTTTCTAATCTTTTTTCATGATGTCTGTTGAAGTCCTGCTGCAAGTGAATAAAGTCAGTTGCACAATAAAATACAAAAAATCTTTAGGTGCATAATAGAATAGAAAAAGAATCTTCCATCTGTTGTAAAATGTCACACTGCACAAGAAATTATTCCTTGGTGAGCACACAGTATATCTGAGAATGCATTTTTAATTACTTTACTTTTGCTTTCTAGGTATATGCCAATTGGTATAATGTTTTTAGTTGCTGGGAAGATAATAGAAGTTCAGGACTGGGAAATCTTTCGTAAACTGGGTCTTTATATGGCTACAGTACTGAGTGGGTATGTAATTTCTTAAAGATGAAATTTTATGTGTGCAGTTTTTAGAGCTTGATTACAACTCTGTTATCCACAACACACAGCCTCTTCTAGGTCAGAGGCAAAAATTCTCATCAGTGAAAATTATGTGAGAATGTTGTGAATGCAGGTTTTTGCTGAACGCAGGTTTTTTTTTTTTAAAGTCACTGCTTTGCATTCTTGGAAAGAAAAAAGAAGTAAAGGCTGTTCTTGTATTCATTGTTTCATTGCTTCATCTTCTTAGTTGATCCTGTATTTTTGAGAGTAGTAGAGGAGTAATGCTTCTTTTAGATAGTAGAAGTTGAAAAAGGATGAGGTTGTGAATTACAGCTATTGGGGATTACCAGCCTATTGAAAATACACAAATATCTGGATTAAGTTGGGAACCTCCATGGGACCTGTGGGCTGAAGGTATATCATCATAGACCCATCTCCACTGCCCAATAAAAATGCATAGTAAGTACAGTGCACAGCAAATGATGCCAAAGAGGAAACTGATCCTACCTCAGTGCAGAGCAGGTAGCTAACATGAAGAGAAACCCTGGACATTGCACTGTTTGTTAGACAAAGCTAGCTGGTGAAGCTGCAAAAGCAGCAGTTGCTGTCTGAATAACTTAGCCAAGCATCAAAACATTTTTTCTATTATTTTTCTAGAACCTTGGCTGTGTATAACAGTCTGAGGTAGAGGACAGTGCACAATGTGGTGCCTTGCAGATGTGGAACCTTAAAATGGGCAAGTTAGCTGCTCCAAGTGATACAGGTTGTGATTCTGTGATCATTATATATCTCTGAAGACTATCGTATGAAGAACACGTTTGATAGATAAATGGGTATTACAGTCCCAATGAGTTAAATGCATTTAAATTTCTATTTCCAATTCAGTGAAGCATAACTTCTAGGCAGCCTTGGTTCATTGCCTTAGCATCCACTTATATAATTCCTTCAGTATACTAAGGATTTATTAATGTTTTATCTAGAGGGTAGATCCAAAGTTGCTCAAGAGCTTCCTTCCCCCCACTCTATGCACATGCATGCTATTCTTCAAACATCATTCAAATGCCTTCTGACAACCAAGCGCTGAGACTAATATATTAGTCTTAAAAGCAAACTTCTCTATTGTCAGGAAGGTTCTTTTTTTTTTTTCTTTTTTGTATTCATCTTTGCTAGCTTATCACATTTATTTCAAAGTTCTTTTGTTTTATACATAAGCTAGTATGTTTGGACTAGCTTTTCAAAAATGATTTCAGATAAAATGACTTTCTAAGTAAAAATTACAGCTCCAAAAATAGCTCTGAATCATGACTTTCAAAATGTTACAGAAATGAAGGCAGGTAATGTTTGTCTAATGCATAAAGCAGTTTTTGTGAGTTTTCATTATATATTTGAAAAGAAATAATTTTTTTTTTTAAATGTAAAAGTGTATGTTTACCAAGAGACTGTAAAACAAGAGACTAATATTTTCTATATAAATTATAAATAAGAGCCTGACCACAAGTTAGGTACAACTCATTTATAGAATGGCAGTGTATCACCTCTGCAGGTTTTCTGTGTTACTGACTCCAATTAATTTAGAGGAGGAGTGTGTTGGATGGATTATTACTGTCCTTTGACTTCAGTTAGAGATGAGATGGCAAGTTTTACAGTTTTAGATCTGATAGCAAGTTTTATGACTGTTTACCTATCACTGGTAACTATCTGTACTGTGACGGCATATCTTCCTTAAGAAGTGTGTGTGAAGACACAGTGTGTTCTCCAGAGTACTTTGCAGAGTAAGCTACCACCACATAGAGTCTCCCATTTACCTGGTAACTATGGGCTCGACATGCACAACAATTTCAGTAGGTTCCCAGGTACCATCAAAAAGATTCTATATTGTAAGGGTGCCTACTTTTACATCCTTGGAGAGGAAAAAGTCTCTGTTTCCCCAGACTCTTTTGCACATGCCACAGTTTTCCCTAATGGGTACTGTGGTAGATGTCCTCAGCCTTTCTGCCTCCTGTGGGATGGCTTACAGTGAGTGGTGCTCAAGGTGTTGTGGAGAAGGGCTGAACAGCAGAACATTATCTGCAAAACTGACCATCAGGCAGAGCATGTTGTAATTACATCACAGGGACAAAGATGACAATGTACAGTCAAGGCTATAGGCTTCAGAGAAAAAGTGCTTCTCCATTTTCCAGCCTGCAAGAATACCCTTTTTTCTCACCTGTTGGCAAACCAGAGGAGTGCTCGCTCTTTGTTTTTGTTTCTTAAACACTGCTGTCCCCACCATCTTTTTTGGTTTTCATCCGTATTTGCTTGACCTTGTCTGTTTGCAGTGTGTTCTGTTCATCTGTGTCTTCTGTAGCTGTCTTTCACTCTCCCTTTAAGCTTCATCCTGAGAATTACAGGTTATTTTAAACATATTGGTGTATTCCCCATCAAGAAAAATGTGTGAGAGCTTGAGTGTTAGTGTGTCTTACCCTCCTCTTCTTTTCCTTTAACTTCCCTCTCCATCTCATCTTGTAGCGTATTTCTTCCCACCTTTATTATTCATGATGTTTCACATTTTCAGCCCTACCGGCTCTCACCAACCACTGTCTGCAGCACATCTCAGTCTTTATGTCTTACTCAGGCCATCATGAGACTTCTCCCAGTGCCTTTGCCCTGGCTGGCCACTAAATATCTTCAGCCTCTCACTTTTAAAGGTTGCAGTGTCAGGATGAGGACAGGTTAGCAGTCACAGAGGGGGAAAAGTAAAGTAGAAGTGTCCTGGGTTCAGCTGTAACTTATTTTCCTCCTTGGTAGCTGGTGCAGTGCTGTGTTTTCGCTTTAGTCTGAGAGCAATGCTGCAAACAGACTGATGTTTTTAGTTGTTGCTAAGTAATGCTTACTCTGATCAAGGACTTTTCAGTCTCATGTTCTATCAGTGAGAAGGGGCACAAGAAGCTGGGAGGAAGCAGAGACAGGACTCCTGACCCAGCCTAACCAAAGGGGTATTCTATACCACAGCACGTCATGCCCAGTATATAAACTGAGGGGAGTTGCCCGGAAGGGGAAGATCGCTGCTCGGATTGGGCTGAGTATTGGTGGGCAGGTGGTGAGCAATTGTATCAATAAACATCACTGGTGTTTATTGCTTTCTTTTCCTTTTCCCCTTTTAGTTTTATATTCTCTTCCCTTGTTATTCCCCTTATCATTATTATTATTGGTGGTAGCAGCAGTGGTTTGTGTTATACCTTAGTTACTGGACTGTTCTTATCTCAGCCCATGGGAGTTCATTCTTTTAATTCTCCTCCTCATGCCTCTGGGAGCAGGTGGGAAGAAGTCGGGGAGTGAGTGAGTGGCTGTGTGGTTCTGAGTTACTGGCTTAAACCACAAGGAGGCATAATACAAGTGCCAGGACTCACAGTCTGAGGTGGAATTAAAAAAAAAAGGAACCTGCAGCAGTCAGACTCTCTCCTGCCTGTGCCTTTGTCTCTTCCAAAAGCATCAAGGCAGCTGCATCTCTGAATGTAAAATTTTGGGATTCTGACATTTTGGAATTCTGAGGAAGAAGATTCTTCCTATCTTACAACTAAACCGTAACAGAATTTTTCTTTTCAGTTGCTGATTATGAGTTTTGGTATTTAATTTTTTGCTACTTGCTGTGAGTTGCATTTCATGCCTGAAAATATTAATTCAAATTTGTTTCATGAAAATCAGTAGTAGCAAACCAGATATGCACAAATGCTTTATTTTGGACAATGCCATGTTTGTGCTGCCACTAACAAAGCGCAGCTCTAAATTTTTCAGAATAGCTGTTAGGAAGTCAGTATGCTTCTTGATGTAAACAAAATGTTTACTGTCATCAACATTCTCTTAAGACACCCAGCAACACCCATGCCACTTTATATATTTTTCTGTATGTTCTGCACAATTCAGTTTGTTCTCAGGCACCATTGTATAAATTCTTAGGTTTCTTTCTAGAGTTCTTTACAAATTTTCATCAATACATGTTGCTGTTATTTACATTCCACTAAATAAATTGTTTGTTCACATACAGAATGAAAATCCTAATGCCTGTGGCTTTAAAAAATATATTTTTTCCAGGGAAACAAAGAGTTAGGGTTTTGGGTGGTTTTCGGTGCTCTTGTGGGTTTCAGTATTGTGGCTACTACTCTCTTAATTACCAGTTTTTGATAGAACATATGGTACCATGATTTATCACTGTCCTTATCAGGTGCTCTGAAATCATAAAACACTATTACACCATAGTAACAGTCATAAGAACATCTTGTGAGGACATCTTCACAAGGACATCTTGTGATGACATCTCATGCTCACAGGAGACTGTTTACCTCTAATCTAATGCCCACAAAATTCTGCACTAATAAGCATTCAGGATTAATGCACAACATTCAAAATCAGTGCACAAGTTGAAGGATTAATTTGTCCCTAAAGCCCACCCAAATATCCAGGCAAATACATCTGAGCAGCCAAAGTCAAGAGGACAGTTTGATCTTTTGCGTGTCAACATACTTAAGTTTAAAAATTTATAGTTGCAAAATACAGTATTTCAGCAACTTAGAATGTGAAAGATAGTGAGACTAGATATATCTCATTTGTACAGTCTGAAATATCTCACTACATTTTAATTGTAGATTTAAGTTTACAGAGTTTTCCACAAAATAAGTGTGGACATTTGTTAGATGATCATGTTTTAAGTTTCTGCAGAAAGATGTGGACTTCATCTGCCCGTGACTGGGAACCTTTAATTCCAAGCATATTCTATAATAAAGGCACATAATTTTAAAAAGTTAATTAGGTTTATTTTTCTTATTTGTCGCTAATCTGTATTGTAAGGATTTGGTAAGAGAGTGGAGTGTTTTAGCATTCAAATCGCGCTCTGCATATGAGTTCAAATATTATTTATTACTTCAGTTTTCTCATCTTCATCAGCTTAAAATTACTTTAAATAATATATTAGTTAATTCTCTTTTTTTTTTTGAAAGAAAATTAATAACCTTTCCCCCTTCCAAAATAAAGTTTAGACAGTATTAATCTGCATTTTTTTTCAGATGGTATAATCTCTAGATTTTGAACACAGAGTTTCATACGTGTACTTGAGGGCAGAACTAAGATACCTGTTATTACAAGGCAATGAAATAAATCCATTTATTTCACTAGTCCATTTTGTTTTGCAGACTTGCGATCCATTCCATTATAATTCTGCCACTAATCTATTTCATAATAGTGAGGAAAAATCCTTTTCAATTTGCCATGGGGATGGCTCAGGCACTTCTGACAGCCCTCATGATTTCTTCCAGGTAAACAAATATTCATTTTCTGTAATGTTCTTAGTAGTAATTGCTTTGTTTGTGCTCTGATTTTACTGCTGCTTTGTTACATACCCTGATTTAACCTGGACAGTTCTCAGTCCCCTGGAAGTTTCATCATTATTTCTGTAGTACCCAAAGGGGCACTACAGATTGTGCTGGCCTTACACCAGCTTCTCTTAGGGGGAGACGATTCATTAGACACTACATTTTAAGCCTTTGCACTGTTTCTGTGGCTACACATATCATAGAATCTTAGAATAGTTTGGGTTGGAAAGGACCTTAAGATCATCAAGTTCCAACCCCCCTGCTATAGGCAGGACACCCCATGCTAAACCGTGCCACCCAAGGCTCTGTCCAACCTGGCCTTGAACACTGCCAGGGATGGAGCATTCACAACTTCCTTGGGCAACCCATTCCAGTGCTTCACCACTCTCACAGCAAAAAACTTCTTCCTTATATCCAACCCAAAACTCCCCTGTTGAACCCATTACCCCTTGTCCTATTGCTACCATTCCTAATGAGAAGTCCCTCCCCAGCATCCTTGTAGGCCCCCTTCAGATACAGGAAGGCTGCTATGGGGTCTCCACGCAGCCTTCTCTTCTCCAGGCTGAACAGCCCCAATTTTCTCAGCCTGTCTTCATATAGGAGGTGCTCCAGCCCCCTGATCATCCTCATGGCCCTTCTCTAGACTTGCTCCAACAGTGCCATGTCCTGCTTACGTTGAGGACACAAGAACTGCACACAATACTCCAAGTGAGGTCTCACAAGAGCAGAGTAGAGGGCCAGATCACCTCCTTCGACCTGCTGGTCATGCTCCTTTTGATGCAGATCAGGATACAGTTGGCTTTCTGGGCTGCGAGCACACACTGCAGCCAGCTCATGTTCATTTTCTCATTGACCAACACCCCCAAGTCCTCTGCAGGGCTGCTCTGAATCTCTTCTCTGCCCAACCTGTAGCTGTGCCTGGAATTGCTCCAACCCAGATGTAGGACCCTGCACTTGGCATGGTTAAACTTCATGAGGTTGGCATCAGCCCACCTCACAAGCATGTCAAGGTCCCTCTGGATGGCATTCCTTCCCTCCAGGGTATCAACTGAACCACACAGCTTGATGTCATCAGCAAACTTGCTGAGGGTGCACTCAATCCCACTGTCCACGTCAGCGACAGAGATGTTAAACAAGACTGGTCCCAACGCTGATCTGTGAGGGACACCACTCGTTACTGATCTCCAGCTGGACATTGAGCCATTGAGCACACTCTGTGTGCAGCCATCCAGCCAGTTCTTTATCCTCCAAGTGGTCCATCCATCCAATTGATGTCTCTCCAATTTAGAGACAAGAATGTCGTGTGGGACAGTGTCGAACGGTTTACACAGGTCCAGATAGATGACGTCAGTCATGACGATTTACTCTGTAATCTTGAGGATAGCTGAGACTATTGTTTTTTTCCCCTAATTAGAAGAGGTAACAACAGTTACTTTGCTTTTTCATAGTGCTGCCTTCCTGCATGCCTTAGCTCTCCATTTGAGTCTTAGAGCAGATCATGCTCTGAGAAGAAAGAAAGATAAAGGAAATATTATGCTGTTGCCTGCACTTACTTTATGTGTTTATCTCTGTGCCAGTTCAGCAACTTTGCCTGTCACCTTCCGTTGTGCAGAAGAAAAAAACTTCATTGACAAAAGAATTACCAGGTTCGTTCTTCCAGTTGGAGCTACCATCAACATGGATGGCACCGCTCTTTATGAAGCAGTAGCAGCTATATTTATTGCACAGCTCAACGACTTACAGCTGAATACTGGCCAAATAGTTACCATTAGGTAAGACTAAAGCCATCACATGCATTTTGTTGGAGGTGGGTTTTTTAATGAATGCTGCATTGACTTCGGACATCCCGGGAAAACTCGAAACTATCATTCATAGCACAGGAAGTAAAGAAGCATTCTCACTTCTTGGTCCAAGGCCTTCCCTGGGCAACCTGATGAGGAGGTGGGATGGGCTAGGACATGCAGCAGGTATACAGTATTGTTCTGGAAATCACTATTATTCTTCCACTGCAAGCATTTGCAAACCCAGCTCAGCCTCTATCTTTGATCCATCCATCTTGCTTGTTTATCCTGCCTTGCGTGTTATTCTGCAGTGTAACTGTAGCAGTATCTATACATCACATATCCCATGAACTTGTCACCAGACTTTGAGTAGGTACCATTCATGCACATTTGGGCTTCTTTCTTGCAGTGAAACAAGCCTATTTGTGCCAAAAGATTGAGTTTCTGTGAGCAACATGTATTCTGAATGCCTTTTCTGGGCTTTGTTTGTCATTTAGTGTTGCAGCTACAGCTGCTAGCATTGGGGCTGCAGGCGTCCCCCAAGCCGGACTTGTCACCATGGTGATAGTACTGACTGCTGTTGGCCTACCTGCTGAAGATGTTACTCTGATAATTGCAGTTGACTGGCTTCTGTAAGTTTAAGGCACTTGATATTTTAATTGTTTTTCTTGCCTTTTTAATATTTGAATAAGTTGTGTGGGAACATGTGGGTCTGAAAAAGTAGCAAAACCATTTAAGACTGTTGCAGGAATTGGCCAAAGACTATACTTACGGCCGGGCTTGTTCAATATAGAGTTGAATGCAGTAATGGCTTTAATTCTGAGAGGGGTCCCGCTGCATGGGATGGCAGTGAATAACCTCACATCCAGAGGTGCTATCAACCTTAAAACAGTGACCACAGCATTAATAAATTATAAGCATACCAAGGAGTGCCTCTGGCATGTCAGCTGCCACTGTATTATGCTAAATTCATACACCATTCATCAAAATCATAAGCAGAACATCTCAGCTGTTTTCCACAAAGCACATAAAATTCATACACCGGTGAAGAGGTAGTGGAGCACAACATGAACTAAGCAAAGTTGGTCTTGGACTCCACATGTACACCCATGGCAGGCTGTACATGAGTCTGTACTGCCAGCTTTACTTTGCCATGGCTGTTCTTGACTGAGAGGTTTTCACAGTCCCAGCACCACCTTGATCAGCAAATACACACATACAAACTCAGAAAGCATTCCTTATCCTGATCCCAGCCATCTCTCCTCACAGTGCATCAAAATCCCCCAGTCCTTAAGCAGTTCAGAGAAGCATTTTCAACACAAATCTGTAAATCTTTTCTGTTCAACTTATACTGAGATGTTTCTCTGCTACTTTTTCAAAAGGCCAAAGAGTCACAGAGTGTGTTCTGGACTTCAGAAGGATGTCAGCATTCAGTTTTATTCCATGATTCACTGGGAAAGAGTAACAGGATTTGCCTCCTAAATTGTGCAAGCTTTAGTGCTCAAATCAAGGTCTTGTTCATTTGCCATAACTAAACATGGATAATATTTCATCAGTATTAATGCAGAGATCTTAATCATTTCATAGTCTCTGCATGGCCTTTTCTTAGGCTTATATTTACACTCAAGGTAGAGTCCTGTTCCTCCCCTACCCTTTCTAATAATTTTCTTGAAGGATTTCTGGCAGCAACCTGTGTGTTTCACAGATATATATAATTTATTTGATTACATAACTCTCTTTTGCAAGCAGTAGAGAGAAATGCCAGTCTGTATAAGCATAACTGCTCCAAACAAAACAGCTCCAGCCACAAGTACATTCTCCCTATCAACTGTCTGCCACATGGCGTAATAGATTTGTTTGCTGTGCTCCACAACCATTTCATTTTCTCCAGCTCTCTTTTCCTAGTAGGTGTTGAGTTGTGTTAAGGATGGTGAAGATCAATACAAACTCCCAGATCAGCACAGCTATCTAAAAAATGGAAGAAGAAAAGAAATGTACATTTATTCTTTTTCCAAAGTAGTGTCTTACCCTCCTGCAAACTGCAGGTCACAGAGTGCCTGAGGTAGAGGTGGTTTTTGTTTTTAACAGTTCTCAATAGGTTTCTTCTCCCATAAATGCCTCATTGCTTTTGGGGTGCATATAAACTTTCAGATTTCCACAAGTCCTGCAGAAGGGAATTCTCCAACTGAACAATGTATTGTACAGACAGATATTTTGTTTTGTTTTAATCTACATTCTAATAATTTTATTTGATGCCCTCTAATTCTTTTATGGGAGTGAGAGAGAGAGAGAAAAAGAATGGTTGATTCCTTATTTCTCACATAATTTTGCAGATCTAAACTTGCCTCTGCTTTGAAAGTCCTCAATTTACCACGTGGGAACTACCTGTTCCACTATGAAACAGACAAAGAATGCAAGCTGTTTCTAATTTAAATGTTTTTCAGATTAAGGTGTCTTGCTGTGCAAAGCAAATTAAAGATTAATTTCATGTGCAAGGGATCATTGCCAGTGCATTTTGCACCTCAGCAGATGGAATGCACATTGTGATGCCATGTAGATTATTAACACTTTCACCTTTTGTACTTATTGCCTAAAATGTATTATTATGCAACCCACTAGAAGTGGGTTATTAACAATCCTCTAGTTAATTCTGAACTTGCCAAGGTTTTATTACATAGGCTTGAGGAGAACTTCTATGTTTTTAATGAGGAATAGAAAAAATTTGAGAAGTATTGTGAAAGATGAGTTTCCAGTGTGGCTGGTTTCCCCACTTGTCACACTAATCCCACCAGAATTTTAGTTTACACCTCTCTCTTCCTTTCCCTAATATGTATTTCCTTACCTGGAGAACACATGGGTCCTTTTTAGCAGTGGAGTTCAGCAGCTGTAGTAAAAGAATATATATATGAGATACACTGATTCACTTCACTATTGCATTTTTAGTCGCTTTTATTTGTAAATATATCAGAGCAACTCATTCTGCCAGAGAGCCCTTTCAGGGCTGTGTAGCTGCGAATTAAAACAGGGAAGCGTGACCTTCCACAGTCCCTACTTGAAAATGTTCATTTTCAAACTTTGCTATATTGCACGGTTCTGTTGCTCCTCTGCCAAATAGTGGAAGATTTTTAAGGCTTGCAAGTCACTTTTTGTTGGGAGAAAAATCAACAGTACACAAGTATTGTATTTCTTTAAAGTGACAAACTTATTACAGCTTTGTACTTCAACCTTACAACAATGAGAAGCTAAGAGAAGATGGCCTTTCCTATTTCCAGGCTTTGGGCCAGAATACTGAAGATACTGGTCTAAGTGCTCCTCTGGCTGAGAGACTGTTAGAAAGACAAAAGGCACAATTCAGTCTCTTCTGCTGCACCACACAGAGTCTTCTCCCAACAAAAACAGTCTCATCACATAGAACCAGCTGTGTAGCATGCTTCAGGGCCTGAGAAGTGTTCCCAACAACATTCTGTAAGGCTGAGCACCGCAGTGTGATTACTGCTGTAACAGACTAGTGACATGACTTGCAGTTTTGCACACTCTGTACAAAGTAATTTGTCATGAAAGTGACTCCAGGTTTCTTCAAATACAGAGCAGAAAATTCTGTTTCTTGTTGTACATCATTTTTTCCTTTCAGTTACAGAATTACCCCAGATCTGCACTGGGCAAAAGACACTCTGCATTTGCTAGAGTAGCTTACTTTTACTAAAATGATTGTTTTCTAAGTAACACACAGAATAGTTTGTCTGACAACAGTTTTATTCCATAGGGATCGATTCAGAACAATGGTAAATGTCTTGGGAGATGCCTTTGGTACAGGAGTAGTGGAGAAGCTCTCTAAAAAGGAGCTGGAGCAGATGGATGTCACCTCCGAAGTCAACATAGTCAATCCTTTCGCCTTGGAAACAACAATTCTTGATAATGATGAAACAGAGACCAAGAAATCCTATGTCAACGGAGGCTTTGCTGTGGATAAGTCTGATGCCATATCCTTCACGCAGACATCTCAGTTCTAAAGCCAGTAGCTTTCAGGTAAAACAGGAGCATTAAAGGACATGGCCATATGCAGTATCTCAAAAAATTAAAGCCTAATTGATAACTAATTACTTCTTACATCCATTTGATTTACCACATACAGATTCGGATTCTCCTTACCAGTTCTGCCCCCTTCTCATCACCTTTCCCAACAATTTAAACTCACTACTTTTAGTCCTTGCTGATAGGTTGAAGAAAAAGACAGTTGTAAAATACTTTTTTTTTCTTTTTTTTTTTCCTAAGAATATACACTATTCCTGAGGCTATGAGATGCCTCTTTGGAGTCAGCATGCTCATAAACAGGTATTTTAGCTGGGACAGCCAAATGTGTTTTACTCAGGAGTAGTACAGCATTTCACATGTTACCCACATTACAGAGCACCCGTATGAAGTCCGTTTTAACATTCTTGCCTTCTAAACAGATTGCACTGTACTTGACACCTACTGTAACTTGCATGTGCCAAAATACTCATTTTTGCAGCTGAGGGGATAGCACTTGGGTGATTCAGGAAGTAACAGACCAGGAAGGCCTTGTATTAAGTATTTTACTATGAACAGGGCTTCATTTTTCTTTACTTGTGAAAAAATTGGGCATGGAAGAATTTCCAGTGTTTATGCAGCTAGTTTTCCCCATGCCTTCCATGTGAATGCCAGCTGCTAGGAATGCCCTTCAGATGTGAAATAGATTGCTGTGGGTTTGCTCTTCTGGCATTTTCACAGCTTTTTTAAAGTGATACTTCACTGATTTAGGTCCATTTTGATGGCCTCCTAGCACTTTTCCATCAGAAGTAGACATAAGTATGCTCACCTTTGACTCTAACCAAATATTTATCAGCCCAAAGGTAAGCAGGGGTCATGAAGATGAAAACAGACTATATAGCAACACATAGTGCAAATTCTAACCCTTTCCTCATTGGGATAAGGAGGCATACATTTTTTAGAAGGAAGCCACTGTCACAAAGCTTTTTACACAAGACTGGTTGGTTTTTTGCTCCTTGGTTTTGTTTGCCAGTTGAACACCCAAGTTTGTAGCTGCAATACTACTACAGTGCCAACATGTCAGCTAAACCGTATCTTATGAAGCATTTCTGAACCCAGAAAGTCATGTCTTCAGTTGGCTTGCTATAGGATTAGAAGCACCAAGAATTTCCTCATAAAAATCTCAATTTTCTGAAACATTTTATACAAGATTTCCATGGTGCAAAAATCACTCTCTTAAGGGAGGAGTTGCTGTTAAAAATTTTTTGCCTTGCATATTAGACTTGTGAGCCATTTTATACGTAAACTGAAATTCATATACAGTTCTTTGTTTGTAAATAAGCTTGTGGTAAACTTAACATTTTACTCATATGCTGACAAAAACCTTGAAGTTCCTGCAGTGTTACGTACTCAATTTAGTCCCACATTTTTATACTTAAGTAAAACAGAAGCGTGCCAAAGAGAACTGATTAAGAACAGAAGAAAATAGTTACTGTAGGTTTTGCTAAACTGCACCTTAAATCGACAAATCAGTGCGATGTAATACTGTATTTAGATTGAAGTTTGTAAACTGTTTGGAAGTGTTAATCTAAGTAATGGTATGTTTATACAAAATGAAGAAAGTGTACAGATTGAGTAAGTCAATCTTTTACCTGTGCAGAAATTATATGAGACAGTCTTAATTTGTACAGCTTTGCTTGTGGGAGATAAAACCCCACCAGTTTCCAACTAGCCTATAATCTGCGCTTTGTCTTTCCTTTTTTAAGTTAGCCTGTTATGATCACCCCATTATATAGTCACACTGTTGTGATGCACTGTGAACAGTGTTCCTAATGTGTTCTAAATAAAGAAATAAATACTCTCTTTACTCTTGTTTTAGCCTGTCATCCTCTCCTCAATGTAGAATACTCTAGCTATAGCAAGAACAACGAAACGTAAACTTAGGATATGTTATCTTAGCTAGTGACTTGGCTGTGGCTTTGGCAAGGATTACTCTTTTTCCAATAAATGCTTTAGAGCACAATGCTGAGATTGCAAGAAAGTCCTTTAACTATGAATTATCTGGGTTGGGAGTATACCATTAAACATGCTCTAACCAGGGGATTTTTTATTGTTTGTTTATTTATTTATTGTTTATTTATTTGGATCAGATTCAACTAAGGAGGGGTTGATGGTGCTGCTTTGCCATCTATTTCCCACCAACAGACCAAAGCAGATACTGAAGGTACTGTTAAGTACAAGAATGATTTTCCTGACACAATATTCTGAGTATGAACCTTCTATATACATGGAAACATTGTGCATGGGCACATCTTCTCCTGGTCTGGAAGTTCTGGAGATGGTGGAGAGTCTCCTATCAGAAAAGCACCTACAGGTTTTGACCTGTTATCCCATGTTGTTACATGGCTGTGGGGTCTCTGAAGCTGCAGAAGCTATCAGAGGATTGGACCCTGTATTTTGAATAGTGTATGTGGCTTTAAGTCATGGAAGACAAGGTTAGTCACTCACACTATTCCTGCTGAAATACTCAGGGACTTGTAGTTTACTCTTTATGATGAGAAAAGCAAGCACCTTGACATAAACATAGACAGCCTGTTGACATGCACAGCCCAGCTATATCAGCTCCATAAGAGTTTAAACTTGTCATGGCTTAAGTCCAGCTGGCAGCTCAGTACTGTGCAGCCACTCTCTCACACCCCCCCATACCATGGGATGCAGAAGAGAAAGAGACAAAAGGTAAAAACATGGGTTGAGATAAGAAAAGTTTAATAATTGAAATAAAATATTATTATAATAATACAATAGTAATATCAATGGGAGGAGGGAAGGAGGAAGGGAGGGGTGAGCCCTGTCCCCCAAAAACCCCACAAGTCATGCTTGCCACCCACTGACAATGCCCAGCTAGTCCCCAGGCACCAACCGACCCTCACAGCCAACTCACCCCAGTTCAACCACTCCCCCAAACTCGCAGTTAGGTCCTACCCCTGCATTACTGTTTCAGGCCTCGTTTGACTGTGTAAAATTGTTGTGGTTTAAACCCAGTCAGCCACACAGTTTCTACTCCTCCCCCTCTTTCTTTCTTTTCTCCCCTCCCCCCCTTCCCGCTCTGGGAGGGATGGGGAGGAGAATTGAAAGAATGTTAACTCCCACGGGTTAAGAACAGTCCAGTAACTAAGGTATAACACAAACCACTGCTGCTGCCACCAATAATAATAATGATAAGGGAAATAACAAGGGAAGAGAATATGATACCACGCACCGAAATGAGCCTGACTGAGAAGAGCGTGCCCTTCTGGGTAACTCCCAGTTACCTCCCCGGGCATGATGTGCTGTGGTACGGAATACCTCTTTGGTCAGTTTGGGTCAGGTGTCCTGTCTCTGCTTCCTCCCGGCTTCGCCTCCTCCCTGGCAGAGCATGAGACTCACAAAGTCCTTGGTCAGAGTTAAACATCAGTGTTACCAGCTCTGTTCCCAAGCTGAAAGTTAGAACAAAGCGCTGCACCAGCAACTAAGAAGGAGAAAAATTGACTGCTACTGCAGTACCCGTTATTCCATACCATTCACATCATGCTCAGATCCCACATTTTCAATATACCATTGCTCTTACATCTATATACATCCATATACACATACAGAGAGAAAAAGATCGTTTTGTAGTGTATGGACCAATCCCTATAATGCTGCTGAGTCCATTAGGTCCATGATTAGGTCCAGGTTCCATCTCTTGTAACAGTCTTTCGGAGCAGGAGAGGCTGTGTGCAGTGTTGGGTCATTGTCTGCTGATGCTGATCGTTCGTGTACTGTGGAACTTCTCTGGTTCTGTCAAAGTTCATTCTCTGTTGGGATGCTGGTTGGAGGGAAGTCAGGGCCAGTCGCTGGTGACTTGGAGACATCTAGTTGTGGGGCTATAAAAGTATTACACAGCAACAGCATACAATTAAGTTCATTGGTTCATTGGCTGTTTTCCCCTAAAATCAAATCCCCTTGAGGACTTCCCCATCTTCCCGCATTACCCACCAAGTATATCCAGGTCCCTGAGCAAAAGCAATCCCACGAGTGGGTTTGCCTTTACCCGAAGCAGGAATAACCCAGACTGTCTTCCCCAGCAAATTCTTTATGTGCACCACAGGAACTTTGTCCCCCTCTACAATATGTAAAAGTTCTGACTGGGCTGGGCCGGCCCTGTTGGCAGATCCTCTGGTGTTGACCAACCAGGTGGCCTTTGGTAAGTGTGTATCCCAATGTTTGAAAGTCCCACCACCCATTGCTCTCAGTGTAGTTTTTAACAGCCCATTGTACCATTCAATTTTCCCAGAGGCTGGTGCGTGGTAGGGGATGTGATATACCCCCTCAATGCCACGCTCTTTGGCCCAAGTATCTATAAGGTTGTTGCAGAAATGAGTCCCATTGTCTGACTCAGTTCTCTCTGGGGTGCTGTGTCACCACAAAATCTGTTTCTCAAGGCCCAGGATGGTGTTCCGGGCAGTGGCATGGGGCACAGCGTATGTTTCCAGCCACCCGGTGGTTGCTTCCACCATGGTAAGCACATGGCGCTTGCCTTGGCGGGTTGGTGGCAGTGTGATATAGTCAGTCTGCCAGGCCTCCCCATATTTATACTTCAACCATCGTCCTCCACACCAAAGAGGCTTTAACTGTTTGGCTTGTTTAATTGCAGCACATGTTTCACACTCATGAATAACCTGGGCAATAGTGTCCATTGTTAAGTCCACCCCTCGATCACAGACCCATCTCTATGTTGCATCTCTGCCCTGATGGCCTGAAGTGTCATAGGATCACTGGGCCAAAAATAACTCACCTTTATGTTGCCAATCTAAGTCCATCTGAGCCACTTCAATCTTAGCCGCTTTATCCACTTGTTGGTTGTTCTGGTGTTCCTCAGTGGCCCGACTCTTGGGTGCATGAGCATCTACATGACGTACCTTCACCACCAGGTTCTGCACCCGGGCAGCAATATCTTTCCACAGTGCAGCAGCCCAGATGGGTTTACCTCTGCGTTGCCAGTTGTTCTGCTTCCATTGCTTCAACCACCCCCACAGGGCATTTGCCACCATCCATGAGTCAGTATAGAGATAAAGTACTGGCCACTTTTCTCGTTCAGCAATGTCCAGGGCCAGCTGGATGGCTTTCACCTCGGCAAACTGACTCGATTCACCCTCTCCTTCAGCAGTTTCTGCAACTTGTCGTCCAGGACTCCATACAGCTGCCTTCCATCTCCGATGCTTTTCCACAGTACAGCAAGAGCCATCAGTAAACAAGGCATACTGCTTTTCACTTTCTGACAGTTTATTATATACTGGGGCCTCTTCAGCACGCATCACCTCCTCCTTTGGTGACATTCCAAAATCTTTGCCCTCTGGCCAGTCCATGATGACTTCCAGAATGCCTGGACGACTGGGATTTCCTATTCGAGTTCGTTGTGTAATTAGTGCAGCCCATTTACTCCATGTAGCATCAGCTGCCTGATGTGTAGAGGAGACCCTGCCTTTGAACATCCAGCCCAGCACGGGCAACCAGGGTGGCAGGGGGAGCTGTGCTTCAGTGCCAGTCGCTTCTGCAGCAGCTCAAACCCCTTCATAGGCTGCCAGTTTCTCTTTCTCAGTTGGGGTATAGCTGGGTTCAGATCCTTTGTATCCCCGACTCCAAAAGCCGAGGGGTCGACCTCGAGTCTCCCCTGGAGCTTTCTGCCAGAGGCTCCAGGTAGCACCGTTCTCCCCAGCTGCAGTGTACAGTACATGTTTTACATTTGGCCTGGTCCGGACTGGTCCAAGGGCTCCTACATGAACTATCTCACGTTTAATTTGCTCAAAGGCTTGCTGTTGCTCAGGGCCCCTGTCCTGGGTTCAGCAGTAGCAGTCATGTTTCTCCTTCGTGGTAGCTGGTGCAGTGCTGTGTTTTGACTTACAGCCTGGGAACAGTGCTGGTGACACCGATGTTTTCGGTTGTTGCTAAGTGATGTTTACCCTGACCAAGGACTCTGTGAGGCTCACGCTCTGCCAGTGAGGAGGGGAAGCCGTGAGGAAGCAGAGATGGGGCGCCTGACCGGGGCTAGCCAAGGAGGTATTGCATACCACAGCACATCATACCCGGGGTGGGGGGTAACTGGGAGTTACCCAGAAGGACACGGCCTTCCGCGTGGGACTCGTTTCTTGGCCGGTGGTATCGTATTCTCTTCCCTTGTTATTTTCTCTTATCATTGTTGTCGTTGGTGGTAGCGGTGGTGATTTGTGTGGTACATTGGTTGCTGGACTGTTCTTGTCTCAACCCGTAGGAGTTGCACCCTTTCGATCCTCCTCCCCGTTCCTCTGGGAGCGGGGAAGGGGAGAGCCCCCGGGGGGGGGGGGGCTCGATTGTTGTCAGCCCAGCACCACTCACTGGGAGTGAGTGAACAAGTTACCTGACTGGGTTTAAACCACGACAGTTCTCATCTTTCTCCTTCTGGGTCACATGATAGAGAGGGCTTACAATCAAACTGTAATTTAGGATGTGCATTCTCCAGAACCCCACAGCACCCAAGAAAGCTTGTGTTTCTTTCTTACTAGTTGGTGGAGACATTGCTGTTATCTTGTTGATCACATCTGTGGGGATCTGTCTACGTCCATCTTGCCATTTTATTCCCAAAAATTGAATCTCCTGTGCAGGAGAATCCCCTTGACCTTACTCCATTTTATGGCAAAACTGGCTTTCAGCAGGGTTTGGATTATTTTCCTCCCTTTCTCAAAGACTTCTTCCACTGTATTGCTCCACACAATAATGTCATCAATGTATTGCAGGTGTTCTGGAGCTTGCCCCCCTTCCAGTGCAGTCTGGATCAGTCCATGGCAAATGGTAGGGCTGTGTTTCCACCCCTGGGGCAGTCAGTTCCAAGTGAACTGGACACCCCTCCAAGTAAACCAAACTGTGGCCTGCACTCTGCTGCCAAAGGAATTGAGAAAAATGCATTGGCAATATCAATCGTGGCACACCACTTGGCTGCCTTTGACTCCAGTTCATACTGAAGTTCTAGCATGTCCGGTACGGCAGCACTCAATGGTGGTGTGACTTCATTCAGGCCACGATAGTCTCCTGTTAGTCTCCACTCTCCATTAGACTTTTGCACTGGCCATATGTGGCTATTAAAGGGTGTGCAGGTCCTGCTGATCATTCCCTGACTCTCCAGTCTACAGATCAGCTTATGGATAGGGATCAGGGAGTCTCAGTTGGTGCGATATTACCACAGTTGCACTGTTGTGGTCATGACTGGCACTTGTTCAGTGGTGAAATTTCAAAGCACTGCAGGGATCCACTGGCCTAGATACTTGCCCATACTATCCCACACACCCTGTCACTCCTGGCTGTCCAGCCTTGGGGAAAATCTCTTGGTCCTCCTATATTGTCATTTGGTCCAGACAAGACCCAAACCTGACTCTGCTTAACTCTTGAAATCAGTCGTGGGCAAAACACACTCTGTATGCTTGCCAACATGGTGATGCCCATCACAATCAGCAAACAGGTCTAAACAGTATTAAAAGGCCATGAAAAAAATTCAAAACTCTCAAATGATGCTCTAAATGGCTTGGATGGGACTGGGAGGGTAAAAGAATGTCTTCTTCCCAGGTTGACCACCCGAGAAGGAGAAAAAAGATGTGTAATTGCTAAGCACTTCTATTATATACCTCCCAAAGTATAAAGGTGGTGGCCACGTTGGGAACATAAGCCAGATCAGTTTCATGATCAATGATTCTATTGTATTACAAGTCATTACCATAAAGTACAATGAGACAAGCACCTTAGCCCAAGCCCTACACTTGAAAAACACCAATACAGCAAATACCGGATGGAAGTAAGATACAATATACTGAAACTGTGAGATCAAGAGGAACAACCTTGAGAGACAATAAATCAGCATTGTGACAAGTGACTATTAATCTGAAACAATGAATGCTTATCACAAATACGAGTAGACACACTTTGGTCAGATCTGTCGTTGCCTCAACCCCTCGTGCCCAGCACTGGGTGCCAAAAGAACTGGCATGGTTTAAACCCAGTCAGCCACACAGTTTCTACTCCTCCCCTCCTTTCTTTCTTTTCTCCCTTCCCCCCCTCCCCCACTTCCCGCTCTGGGAGGGATGGGGAGGAGAATCAAAAGAATGTAACTCCCACAGGTTAAGATAAGAACAGTCCAGTAACTAAGGTATAACACAAACCACTGCTGCTGCCACCAATAATAATAATGATAAGGGAAATAACAAGGGAAGAGAATATGATACCACGCACCGAAATGAGCCTGACTGAGAAGAGCGTGCCCTTCTGGGTAACTCCCAGTTACCTCCCTGGGCATGACGTGCTGTGGTACGGAATACCTCTTTGGCTAGTTTGGGTCAGGTATCCTGTCTCTGCTTCCTCCCGGCTTCGCCTCCTCCCTGGCAGAGCATGAGACTCACAAAGTCCTTGGTCAGAGTAAACATCAGTGTTATCAGCTCTGTTCCCAAGCTGAAAGTTAAAACACAGCGCTGCACCAGTGACTAAGGAGAAAAATTGACTGCTACTACTAAACCCAGGACAACAATGTACCTTGGGAGGATCTTGTGTGACCCAGCAGGTGAGATGACTAACAGTGGAGCATGCACAGCTGCGAGGAGCTACAGCCAGGCAGAGTTTTCCTGGTTTGTAACTGCAGAGCACAAAGAAGCCAGGCCTGCTAGGACACAGGAGGCAGAGCAGGCAAGGGGCAGCAACCAAGCCACAGCACCTTGACCACCAGAACAGTACTGCATGCTGAAAGAGCAGAAAGTGTAATGTGGAAAGGCCATGGACTGCCTACAAGTATTCTTTCTGGAAGCCGTATCTTCATTTGTGGTTGGCAAATGCAAAATTCTGAGTAGACAGGGTGTGTTTTTTCTGATCTCCTACTCTTCATAGGGTTTATCAAAAGCTGCACTGTTCTTGAAAGTCTGAATTGGCCTCCAAAAGCCTACATCATCACCAGCATTCAGAAGAATGTGTGAGGAGGAAGGAGCAGCAAAGAAGAGCTGTTATGGACTAACCCTTATCACCATTCCACATCCTCTTGGGCAGCTCAGGGGTGGGGGGGAAGCAGAGGAGTCAGCAATGAAGGAGTGTAGTCAAACCTGCAAATAAGGGGGTTTGGGTTGGGTCCTGGGCTCCTCAGTGCAAAAAAGACAAGATGCTGCTGGAAAGGGTCCAGCGAAGGCCATGAGGATGGTGAGGGGTCCAGAGCATCTCTCTTGTAAGGAGAATGTAGGCCCCCTCAGGAAGATCTTGGGAGAACTGGCTACACAGGATTTGGAGAAGGCTGAGGTTCTGAATGACTTCTTTGCCTCGGTCTTCACTGGCAAAGGCTCTGGCCACACCACCCAAGTCTTGGAAGGCAGTTGCAGGGACTGTGAGAACGAAGACCTTGGGACCACTGTAGGAGAGGAACTGGTTCGAGACCATCTTAAAAATCTGAATGTGCACAAGTCCATGGGTCCTGATGAAATCCATCTGCAGGTCCTGAAGGAGCTGGCAAATGAAGTTGCGAAGCTGCTGGCCATCATATTTGAGAAATCGTGTCAGTCAGGTGAAGTTCCCAACGACTGGAAAAAGGGAAATATAACCCCCATTTTCAAGAAGGGGGAAATGAATGACCCAGGGAATTACAGACCAGTCAGTCTCACCTCTGTGCCTGGCAAAATCTTGGAGCAGATTCTCCTGGAAGGCATGCTAAGGCACATGAAAAACAGCAAGGTGCTTGGTGACAGCCAGCATGGCTTCACTAAGGGGAAATCCTGCCTGACCAATTTGGTGGCCTTCTATGATGGGGCTACAGAACTGATGGACAGGGGTAGGCAGATATCATCTACCTGGACTTGTGTAAAGCTTTTGACACTGTCCCACATGACATCCTTGTCTCTAAATTGGAGAGACATCAATTTGAGGGATGGACCACTCTGTGGATAAAGAACTGGCTGGATGGCTGCACACAAACAGTTGTGGTCAATGGCTCAATGTCCGTCTGGAGACCAGTAACGAGTGGTGTCCCTCAGGGATCGGTGTTGGGACCGGTCTTGTTCAACATCTTTGTCGCTGACATGGACAGTGGGATTGAGTGCGCCCTCAGCAAGTTTGCCGATGACACCAAGCTGTGTGGTTCAGTTGATACCCTGGAGGGAAGGAATGCCATCCAGAGGGACCTTGACACGCTTGTGAGGTGGGCTGATGCCAACCTCATGAAGTTTAACCATGACAAGTGCAAGGTCCTACACCTGGGTCAGAGGAACCCCAGGCACAGCTACAGGTTGGGCAAAGAAGAGATTCAGAGCAGCCCTGCAGAGAAGGACTCGGGGGTGTTGGTCGATGAGAAAATGAACATGGGCTGGCTTCAGTGTGCACTTGCAGCCCAGAACGCCAACCGTGGGCTGCATCAAAAGGAGCGTGACCAGCAGGTCGAAGGAGGTGATCCTGCCCCTCTACTCTGCTCTTGTGAGACCTCACTTGGAGTATTGTGTGCAGTCCTGGTGTCCTCAACGTAAGAAGGACATGGCACTGTTGGAGCAAGTCTAGAGAAGGGCCACGAGGATGATCAGGGGCCTGGAGCACCTCCTGTATGAAGACAGGCTGAGAAAGTTGGGGCTGTTCAGCCTGGAGAAGAGAAGGCTGCGTGGAGACCTCATAGCAGCCTTCCACTATCTGAAGGGGGCCTATAGGGATGCTGGGGAGGGACTCTTCATTAGGGACTGCAGTAATGGGTTCAATAGAGGGGTTTTGGGTTGTATATAAGGAAGAAGCTCTTTGCTGTGAGGGTGGTGAGGCACTGGAATGGGTTGCCCAAAGAAGCAGTAAATGCTCCCTCCCTGACGGTGCTCAATGCCAGGTTGTACAGATCCTTGGGCAATATGATCTAGAGTGAGGTGTCCCTGCCCGTGGCATGGGGCTGGAACTAGATGATCTTAAGGTCCTTTCCAACCCAAACCATTCTGTGATTCTACGATTCTATGATCACCCCTCCAAGATCAAGAAAGCTCCTTTTAAAGAAGTAGAAAATCAAAGAAGGAGACTGGCACGAGTGTGTAAGGAGCTCCTAAGTGAACTCAGACATAAAAGAGGAGTGGAAGCTGGGGCAGGTGATCCAGGAGGAATCGGGAGTTGTGGTCTGCTCTTGCAGAAAGCCAAGGCTGACCTGGAGTTGAATCTGGCAACATTTCTGTATATGAACACATGGAGAAAAGTTTTTGTTATTAATAGGTTTTTCCTATTAGTTTATAGAAAGAAACAAAGTCCTATGGGAAACTAATTTTTGCAGTTTTAAATTTAGTGTTTCCCTGAAAACACAGAAAGTGCCATTACCATGTAATTGTTTCTCACTTAATAATAAATTATCAAGGCACAGTGTCCATGGAAACCCATGGAGTAGTGAATTGCTTTTATAATTTTAGCTCCTATTGTTGCAGCATGCTGACAGTTGTCCTTACCTGAATTGTGTTGACTTGTTTTCTTGATTTATCTTTGAATGCTGTGGTTGATGACATTGTTTCACAGGTTTTTGATCCTAATGGTAATACCAAGGGATAAATAAAAGGTATTAATCATGTCTGCCTTTATCACAGAAGATAGCTTGTAACAATGTTCCTGCGAAATTCTGTTATATTGAAGTCCCCATTACCCGCCTAAAACATACAGTCACTGCATTTTAACTTAAAAGATTCTCGGTAAATGAAGGTCAGTGGCCTTCTGGCTAATGTGCAGTGCAGTCCTTATCTTGAGCTTACTGAACAGGAAAAGAAGCTGTGTTTTTACCTAATACTGTAAACTAACTGGAATACACTGCCTGCAGCTCTGGTGATGAAATGAAAATTTACCCTGCTGGGTGCTCAATGCTTTGTTTTAATAAGCAGGGAAAGCATATTGATCAAAAAGATGTTGTTTGTGCATATGCCTGTAAAATAGTCTGAGCAGGATATCTGAGAAAGAGAATATGTCATCCTACAAGGAACTTCATGCAGGAGGGTGTAAGCAGAGCTAATTTGTGTCTTTGGCAAGAATGAGTCACTTACTGGGCGATTAACTTGGAAGGTTATGAAAAAAGATTAATAACGTATATCTTGGCACCTGGAAGAGAATACAGAAAAGGCAGAGAGGTCAATCTGAGGGGCCAGGCTTTGTGCAGAATATCTTTCCTTTAACTGGTATAAGCTAGAAAAAGAGTGTAAGTACAGATGCTTCTGGATCTGCAGGAGCCCTGGAAGACTTGTGTATATTGAGAGTAGTAAGTCCCAATAGTTAATTTTGAAATGGGAGATACCCATCTTCCCTTTTCCTGTGTGTCTTGCTAATGCATCATGCAGTTAGCAAAGCAAACTTGACTCCAGTTTTTTTGTGACCAAGCTCTGCAGGGTTGATCTTGCAAACACCTGTGGGATGGGTAGCCCTCCAAAAAAGGTCCATTGCAACTGTATTGCTGTGCATATTCTCTTTGATTGCACTTGCAGTCTGTGTTTGTTCCACTGTTGTCATTTATTTACCAGTTCAGAACCTACGTGTTTTTCCCTCTATAGACCTTCACTGCATCTTTGCAATGCACTGTACTGTTTTCCTCTTTCTACCTAAACAACATGTTCTCCCTTTATTGAGCTATTCTGTGAATGGGGGCTTCTACTGATTTCAGAACTCCTTCATTTGCCTTGAATTCAGGGAGGACTGCTCCTCAACTGCCACAACTGTTTGTTCATCCTGGCTGTAGCTCAGCAAAGTCCACACCAAGATGCACCGTTATTTTTCTCTAGTAAAGGTTTTTGGATTTGTTTTGGGGTTTTTTTGGTTGTTTTTTTTTTTTTTTTGCTGTGACTGTTGTGCTGTGCAACTGACTGTTTACCGCTGTCCAAAATTTCTTCTATTGCATTTGCAAATATCATAGGCCAGATATTATTACACTGAGTGTCTGTGCAGCACTTGTCTTAGGCACACTGTCACCTTCCTCTTAAAAATTGGTATGGTTGCCATATTGTGCCATTGGTCAGTAGAGCTTGGTCAGTGGGAGTTACTCAGAGTTGATTTCAGCTAGATGTGCTCTGGGGAAGATTAAATGACTGTGACTGAAACAGTGGTTAGTGTTCTCCAGCTACAAGCTTTTGTGGCATTGTTTCAACAGTGACAGTGATGGGAGATTTTTAAGGTAGTTTCCCAATACAGACTCTGCACTTGGATTCAATTGTTTGTAGCCTCCAACTGGAGGCTTTTATATGCCAACTGCATTTCTGAACCTAGTGGGCCAATAAGCATGTCTTTCACCAGGGCAGAAGATGATCCCCTGGAAGGGATTTACCAGTTACTGCAGCATCCTGAAAAGCAAGAGGCTGCTGAACACAAGGATGCTTTCCAGGGCTTCCACTGGCTGCATCCCCAAGCACTGAGGGACCATTTGAATGCCCACATTTACCCCACTCTCAAATGTACCAGGGGTGTTGGAAGAGGTGGCAGATCACTCCATGTCTTCTGTGGCACATGTTCAGCAGTGGTGATGGCTGGTCCTGAGGTTCAACACTAGACAATACGTAGAATACAGCTTAGTTAACTTAGATCAGGTGTCACAACATGAAGTGTATTTTGTTTGGGGTATAGAGCAGATTTTGATCATTTATATCACCTGTTTGAACCTGGTGATAACTCTCTGCTCTGTCTTGAAACTGTTGGCATTTATAGCTCTGTAATCTCTCACTGTTAATTTGTGCTGTATAGAGGCTGTGAAATTTTTAGACTCAGTGCAAAGTAAAAGAGAACTGTGTTCTGATGAGTCTTTCTGCCCAGCTGCCATTATTGTAAAAGCCATTAGGACATATACTTTGATTCAAAACCATAACAGAAAGTGGTGGTTTTTTTAATTCATCTAAATAACAGTCACAATAATCTGTTTTTCTGGCAGCATTACACAGAGCTTACAGCTGTGAGGAACAGAACAGGAGCAGAACTGCTAAGCAGAGTAGAAGACCTACAGGTCAAACTGGGGTGGGCTGTGTGCAGGAGGGTCATGTTGACTGACATCTTGTTTGAGAAGCTGCAACATATAAACATACTCATCCTCGGGGGGAAAACATTTGCGGGACTTTCAAGCCAAATACTGGTCTTCAATATTGCAAGATCTGCTTCCTCCTTTTAGAGGATTAACATTATATGTTGAGGAAGGTATTTGGGGGTAAGAAACTTCCCTGAGATTTGTCATACATTGTATAACCATGGCTGTAGCTATAAATAGTATTGCTGGCTCTGCTTGCCTCATGGCTGTGCAGTGAACCTGGGGACAGATCAAGTGCCTCAGGTGAAAGCTCCTGTGCCGGTCTGGGACGTGTTTGAGGAGGCAGAAGGCTCCATCTGTTAAAAACAAACTGACAATTTGGCTAAGATTTCTGTGAAGAGTCTAAAACCCATGGCAGAGAAACATCACCAGTGTCAAGGCCAGAGGTGCGAGCTGTGCTGTGAACAGATCTGCAGTGTCGAACACCACTGGTGTTTGATGCCTGTGATCGAAATTCCAGAGGCAGGGCTACTATATTAACTATGACGTGGAATGTATGCAGGAAACTGCAACACATAACCCAAACTACATTTTTGCCATGGAGTTGGCACCAGTTGCCCATTGGGTTGAAGAGGAAGGGACAGAGGGGAAAGCTGAGTAAGGATGGGAGAATATGTGTTGTGGGCTTTACTCAGCTGTTTCTGGACAGAGTTTTGCAGCTATCTTTCCTAGCACATAATGCCAAAGGCTGGGACACCTACTTTGTTGTTAATCAGCTTCACAGGTAAGAGTGCACGTGCAGTTTATCACCCATGGTGGTGAATTCGTACACGTAGGAGTGTCCAGCCTGAGTATATGCTTCACTGACTCTTTAAATTTTCTACCCATGAAATTAAGCAGCATTTCCTAGGCTTTGGGTACTGAGGGCTGCAAAGGTTATTTATCCCATTATTTCAACACTGCTGAAAACAAAGGTTTTGTATTATACCTCTCACATCACTGGAATATCATGAGGTGGACAGCATGATGCTTGGAGGGCATGGCACACAGCTAGTAAGGAGATTTGTTGCTTGCAAAACCAACTGAGTTACTATTGCCAGCAAGATGTAAAAATTTCTGAAATCATAATGAGTAAGATTATAGTGATGACCCATCACACATTTTATGAGAAATAAGGCAGTTAAAATGTGAAGGTGAAGATCTCTTAACATGTACTACATTCACTTCTACTTGCATGTCCACACACTGTTTTGTGTTTGTTAAACCTAACATGTTAGCACTCTTCCTTCAGGTGGAGGGAAAAGAGAGAAGATATACACGACTTCCTTCAGTTGTATATGTATGTGGCTGAAAAGGAAAATATTAACGTCCATCAAGCATTATAAGGTGGTGAATATCAAATAGAAACTAATTCTTGAATGTCTATGCAGTTATTGATGGGGTGCCAACACCATCATTATGATGGAAAATAGTTGCATATCCACCAACTCTGCTTCCCATAGTGCATCGAGCTCTGCCACAACCGCCTGTTTCTTTTACAGTGCTTCCTTGCTGCCTTCTCTAAGCTATAAGCATCCTGGTTCATAAGCCAGGTTATCACTTGGCTTCTGTTGAGACCAGCATTTCTCCTTTCAGAAGCTTCAAAAAGGTAATTTATAACCCCAAAGCTTTCCACCTCCCCAGGAAGATGGTAAATCCCTGCTAACAGAAGCTGTGGCAGAGGTCTGCTCACATGCTTTTACACATGCTTGTGAAAGGAAACACAGAGCAATCAATTTAGCTCAAGAAGAGAGAAAATTTGCTGACAGGGAATGGGGGAACTTGGTTGCCAGTCAGACTTCTCCAGGCTTTTCCTTTATTTCCTTGAACACTGCTGACACTTTTGTGGCCATGCTCTTTTCTTTGGCTTCTGCAGGCCCAGACAAGAAGGCATTCCCCCTTCCTCAGTCAGACCAACCTTCCTGAAACCTTTTGTTTGGTCATTGCCCTAAGGACAAGGCAACGTACATAGCAGCAGCCCATAGTGGCTTTACAGGTAGCTAGAAGATCCCCACAACCACAGGCAAAGGAAGGTCTGCCAACCACCTGCCCTCACTGTGTGACACTTCAAAAGCCAGTGTGTGGTTCACAAGCCCATCAGTTGGTTTTTCTCATTCGCATGGCTGTTTGGGGGATTCCTTTAAGGTCCTTTCCTTCATGGTCCAGTTCACAGAATCAGTCTCTGCATGTGACAGGATTTGCAGCTGGGTCCTCATGGTGGTCTTCTGGGAGGGCTCTGTAGCATATCCCATATCAGGCGTACCCCAACATGTCTGTGCCCCACCACCCTTTTGGTGTCATAGAATCATAGAATCATAGAATAATTAGGGTTGGAAAGGACCTTAAGATCATCTAGTTCCAACCTCCCTGCCGTGGGCAGGGACACCTTACACTAAATCATATCACCCAAGGCCTCATCCAAGCTGGTCTTGAACGCTGCCAGGGACGGAGCATTCACAACCTCCCTGGGCAACCCATTCCAGTGCCTCACCACCCTAACAGGAAAGAATTTCCTCCTTATATCCAATCTAAACTTCCCCTGTTTAAGTTTTAACCCATTACCCCTAGCCCTATCACTACAGTCCCTAATGAAGAGTCCCTCTCCAGCATCCCTATAGGCCCCCTTCAGAAACTGGAAGGCTGCTATGAGGTCTCCATGCAGCCTTCTCTTCTCCAGGCTGAACAGCCCCAACTTTCTCAGCCTGTCTTCATATGGGAGGTGCTCCAGTCCTCTGATCATCCTCGTGGCCCTCCTCTGGACTTGCTCCAGCAGCTCCATGTCCTTATTATCCTTGAATATCAGCCAACTCTCACACAACCCTCTCCTTCCCTTGACCATATTCCACAGGATTTTTAAAACAGATTCCTGAAGAGGCCATAAATGGACCTCTGGAGGTATGCCTATCCGATGCTGGATGAGATTGGCTAATTAAATTACTACTTCTGAAAGGTTTGCATGCTCATAAAAAGAATAAAGACTCTTTGCCTGCTTAATAGTTGTATTATTCATTCTTCCTCCTTACTGAAGAAACATTGTTGAAATTGGTCTTTAATCGATGTTCTGGATATCACTAGAGATATGCATATAATAAGGGAGAGGAACTCCAGCTGAGTGCTGGTTCTTTTCTCTCTATACATACAGCATTTTATTCTTCCAAGGTTAAGTAACACTGTTGATTGAAATAAATTGAAAGCTGCAGTTAGAGTAGCTGAACACTGGAGTACTGAAGTGGAAATAGAGTTCTGCCATTACTTTTCATTCCTATAAATCACTTTACCCAAGGTGCTGAGCATGGACAGTCATTTAAAATAGCTATTTTAAAAGACAATTACTTTGATAATCTTCCAGCTGCTCAGATGTAATTTTTACAACAGAAAATATTAGGATATTGCAAGGTGATTGAAAAAAAGTCAGGGTTAATCTGATTCTGTCATTTAAATTAGTTCTGCTCCCTCTGTCTATGAAGTTCTACACCAGCAAGTAGTTATCCAAGCCTTAGGAACAGCCAGCAAGGTGTGCTACCTTTCGTTTTTCTCATAGTCATACTAGATTTGAAAGAAAAGCATATAACAAGGAAGAGAAGCTCTCCGTACATAAGGTTCCCATACTCCTAATGATCCATTCAAAGGGGACCAAAAGACATTGGTTTAGACTCAAGTGACAAATAAAGGGTTGTTAACACTATATAAGCTGAAAGTAAATTCATCCAGTGTCACACACAAAGGCAATAAAATTCTTCCAGTTGTTATTATATTACATTGAAGATTCAGCTGAGTCCTATGTTTGGTATGTGGAAGGTGTCATGGTGGGGGGGTGGAACTAGATGATCTTGAAGGTCCTTTCAACCCAAACCATTTTCTGATATATGGTAAAATATGATAGAATGGGTAAGCAGATGTTAACTGTTTTATATTAGTCAACATTTAACTCTCTGCTACATTGCTGGAGAAAGCTTTTTATTTAAGAGTGCATAATTTGTGATGGATGAGATTTATTTGCACTCTCTGAGAACACAAGACCTTGCCTGCAAGGGAGGGAATGCTTCAGATTTTTTTCAGGCAAGATTCTCTCAAGCTAATATAGCAAAAAGAAATTTGCAGCTTCATTCTTCCTTGACCAGGGGTAATCAAGTTCTGGAAGTTCAAAACAACTACTTAAAACTGGTGCAAAGTTCAAAAGAATGTAATGTTCCCAAAATGAAGAGGGTGATGAAGGCCTACTCCGTCTCGAGTAAAACAAGTGAAAATCAGTCAGCCAAATATAGTCTGAAATTAGTGAAAAGGTTTCTAGCTATTAAAGTGAAATTCTGAGATTTAAACCTCTGCAACTGAAGGATGGTTACTTAGCCTTTTGTTTTTCAGATTTTCACTCATTGTTATAATAGATGCTGGACTCATTACAGCAGGAAATCTTTTGCCATACAGCAGACAGTGCTTTAGAATGATCAAAGGAGTGCTTGAGACTACTTCAGCCAGCACGGGTTCATACCTGAACCATCATGTATCAGTTCATAAGTAGAGATACGTCTGCTTTCGGAAGTGCTCATCTTTTTTCCTTACTCACTCCTCTACATCTTTTGAGAGCAAACTATTATTTTCAGAGAGAGAAGAACTTCTGATCAAGCAGGAAAAGAGCAGAGTTCAGGTTTCTTTTTCAGTGCCTGTCCTTAGCAAGAGCTTTATCATGACTGGGTTTTAACTTTCAATTCAAATCACAGTCTTCTGTTCATTTTTACAATAACACTTGAAATATAAATTTTGCAATGCAAATACATAAATAATAAGAGAGCAATGGAATTTCAAGTTAGTTTTTCTGGCTCCAAAACACAGAGAATGGTGAAAAGGAAGTAATACGGCTTTCAGAGTTTGTTTCTATGAAGACGGATGAAAATGACCTTCAGAGATAAGAAAACAACCTAAGTGGTGTGGGTTCTGTTTTCAGTGATGCTTATTCAAGATCTCAGGTTCACAAGACATGTGGAAGCAATATGATAACTCTCCTAAATTGAACTAATAACAAATCAGAAGCATGTATCCCTCTGAAAAGGTGAGAATGCAGAAAATCTGACTGATTATTTTGAATTTCCCCATCATTAAAATCTTACTGACTAGTGAATGAGTGACTGCACATTACTTTCAGGCATGTGCTGAACCAACACATGAAACAGTCTGGGACAATGAGAAGCTCCATTGTCCAAAGCAGGGATCAAACATAGCCTCTAGTCTCTTCAAAACATCCTAGACTGAATTACACTTTTCATTTAAGCGCTGTTTTGAAGGCAAGCTGACATGCTGACAAGCTGGCAAGCTGACAAGCTGACATGAGTTTCTCTGCTGCACCCCATTAGGCTGCCTTTTAAGTATGTTTTAAATCCCTTTAAATATTATCCTGATGCTGTCGTTGGTCCAAGTTAGAGTAATGTAGTTGCTTTAAAAAACAGGAGAAGTCTTAAAAATGGAGATACCAATATTGATATATGTCTTGAATTCTGTAGCAACCCATCCTAAACCATGTCATCAAGGAAAGTTGTAATAAGATACCATCTGCATTCTAAGGAATTTCTGAACAATAATCTAAAGAAACATCACACTATTCCTCTAATATGGTCAGAAATATGTATTGCACAAATAGAATCACAGAATGGTTTTAGTTGGAAGGGACCTTCAAAGGTCGTCTAGTCCAACCTCCCCGCAATGAGCAGGGACATCTTTGATGAGATCAGATTGCCCAGAACCATCCAGTCTGGCCGTGAATGTCTCCAGGGATGACACATCGCCCACCTCTCTGAGCTGTGCCAGCGTTTTACCACCTTCATGGTAAAGAATTTCTTCCTCATGTCCAGCCTGAATGTCCACTCTTTTAGTTTAAAACCACCATCCCTTGTCCTGTCACAACAGGCCCTGCTAAAAAGTCTCTCCCCATCTTCCTTATAGGCCCTTTTTAAGACCTGAAAGGCCAATAAGGTCTCCCTGGAGTCTTCTCCAGGCTGAACAACCCCAACTCTCTCAGCCTTTCCTCACAGGAGAGGTGCTCCAGCCCTCTGATCATTTCTGTGGCCCTTCTCTGGGACCCTCTCCAGCAGGTCCGTGTCTTTGCTATGCTAAGGACTTCAGAGCTGGATCCAGCACTGCGGGGTCTCATGAGAGCAGAGTAAAGAGGCAGAATCACCTCCCTTGATCCGCTGGTCACACTTCTTGTGATACAGCCCAGGATATGGTTGGATTTCTGGGCTGGAAGCGCACACTGCCGGCTCATGTCCAATCTTTCATGCACCAGCATCCCCAAGTCATTCTCCTCAGGGGTACTCTCAATCCCTTCATCTCCCAGCCTGTATTGATACAGGCCCCCTTATCATCCTCATGGTCCTCCAGTCACCATGGAGAGTGATTTGGCAACTACATCAGCCAGTTCCCTCAGGCCTCTGGGGTGGATCTCATCAGGTCCCATATATTTGTGTATGTTCATGTTCATCAAATGGTCATGATCCTTGGAAAAAATAACTGGTTCCTTGCTATTTCCCACTTTCTCCATAGCTGAATTAATCCAGGGAATTTACCTACCCAGCAGAAAGTATCTACCTAGTGCTGAAGTATTTAAATGCATGAAAAGGGAGAAGAGCTTACTTTTCGGACGTCATTTTTGTATTTCTGAAGCAGATCTTCATGGTTGTAATTTTCACTCTCCCTCCCCCAGAAACACCAATTAAAAAAAAAAAAGAAAGAAAAAAAGAAAAAAAAAAAGAAAAGAAAAATAAAGCTATTTGACAAGCTAATAGAAGGAGGAAGTCAGTTCATTGTTATTAACCTATGGCAGCAGACCAGGCTGAAATCATGCAAAGCCAGGCTTCTTCATCTATGGAAGAAAACCCTTTTGTCTGCTATGAGGCTTTACTACTGAGCTGCTCAGCTCATTGGTACCTCATTTAAAATATGCAGCCTGTTTCTATTCTTTCTCCATCATTATGTAGTAACTTCTAAGGGGTTATCTTTCTTACAGAACATGTGACAATACAGCTTGTGAGACTTGTTCAATGTACTCTAAGTAACAGTCAGCAGTGCACTCACCAAAAAGATATGGCCAAAGAAAACCTAGTTCTTGGATGAAAAACACAGTGTCCTTATTTCTGTCTCCTCTCCGATATTATATGCATATCTCTAAGGACTGAAATGAAAATAAACTAGATATTGCTAACTTAATACCTTACAAAATTATCTCAGAACAAGATGATAATTCTAATAAAAAACATTTCATTTCTGTAGCCTGTTGTATCTCACATACCAGAGCCCCCAGGCCATGAAGAATCTTATGCATTAATTCAAAATCCCCAAAGTGATCAGCTTGCTTTAATGCATAACTTAAAGTGGTTTTGCATAAACACCAGTAAGTAATTCCAAATCCAGCAGCTTGCTAATTTCATCTGCTAGGAGCTGATCATATTTCTCTGCTCACCATCTCTCTCAGTGTTATCTGTGACCAACCAGATTGCTTCAGGAGCACCCAGGTTATTTTTCTGAGGTAGCTTCCTGGAGTGGCTTGTGCATCATCCAGTACAGTGTGTGCTCCATTACGTGTTTGAAAACAGACTGCTTGCAGAGAGGGGTAAGAGACCCTCCCATTGACTGCAGTGAATGTTCAGGCCAAGTCCTCACTTGCAGGTTTGATTTTAGTCAACTAAATGGCTGAACTGCAGCAATCTCAGTTCCACAGGAAGTTTCCTTCCATCACTATAGAGACCTGTCCATCTGCTTTCTGCTTCCCTGTGCTGGGAGCTTCCTGTTGTGATGCTCTCCCTTCTTTTTAAAGGGAGTAACCAAGAAGAATGTCTGCATGAAACAGCTTGGAGGATTCCCCCTTAAAAGCTCTAGTATAGGACTCCGTAGAAAGACTGGTTTAAGCTGATGGCTGAAAGCACTGTGGCAGCACGATACTATGCTTATCAGTTGTACTGCATCTGCGCCTGGTGTCAGTCCACACAGGTGCACTCTGGGTGCTTCTCAGCTGTTTTGCTGAATCTCTACATCAGCATGGAGCCACCTTTTGCAAGGCATGTTGTTACATCATAATCAACTGGTACTATTAATTAGAAAAGGCTGGTCTTTGTTAAACCAAGACCCTGCCAGAACCAGTACTGCTCTCCATAGTATGGGTATTAATTTCCCCTCCAAAGTCTAAGGGCTTATACTCACAGTCTCTGTATGGCATATGGTTGTGGTTTAAGTTTCTGGGTTTTCCTGCAAGCCTATGTTACTCTGAAAAATCATTCTTACATAAAAGCATAATGGTGCTTGCCCAGAAAATTTAACATTTATTTGAACTGAAAAACTGCAAGATTTCATTAATTCACTTAAAATAAAATCCTGCATATTTCACAATTCTTCAAAATATTTTATTAAAAAGCAGTGTTCCAAGAACATCTATTAAAGACCCATTTCAACAAGTTTTTTTCAGGAATGATGAAGAATATATGACACAATTACTAAGCAGGCGAAGAGTCTTCATTCTTTTCATGGGCATGCAAACTTTTCAGACATAGTAATTTAATTAGCCACTTTTATCCAGAATCAGACAGCAAAAAAGAAATCTCAGAGACAGAAAATGTAAATTCTAAATTAAATTTTGAGATTTAAAGATTTTGTCTTTGAGGAAGAGATACAACACAATATAATGCAAAAAGAAGCCCCCACTTAGATGGAATAGAGGCATCAGTCTCAGCAGGCTGTTCAGGTCAAAATCCAGCAGTTACTGAGCTGTTCCACCTGCAGAAACAAGAACAATTTCACTGCCCAAGAACCAGACTATCTGCAAGAGTGCTTTATCCAAAACACTTCTGAACAATGATCTCTGAGAAAACTGGGCTTAAGAATCAGCTTTGACAAAAAAGACTGTTCATAAAAGGTTTCAGACTCAGTTACAGGCCATTCAATGTGTTCTTTCAGAGTTAGCTACAGGCAGTGTCAATGAAGAAAAGGAACTGACCTTGTGTCCCTAGTAGAATGAAAATTCCACTGAACTTGATGTAAGTCTTGCATAAGTGAAAACTCCAGGATGTGGCCCACAGGTTCTTCATGCTCCCTATTACTGTGTCAGCCATCTCAACCTGGCTTTACAGAAAGCATCCTGCAGCTGAGGGGACAGCCCACACTCATTGTTTCCAAGAGAAGCCACATGAGGAATTGACATGACAGGCATGCCACATGTATCATCACACTACCTATTCAGGACACTGGTTTTGTGTGTGATTTGTAAGGAAATGCTGAAGATTGCTTTCAGTTATATGCAGGCTCATCACCTGGATGCAGGCAGAATTTGGTCATTTTTTACTCACAAAAGGTGAATATCAACTGGAAGATTAAAATTAAGCAGGGTTATGAAAAACACTGATGCAAAACCCTGAGAATGCATCTGCTGGTATTTGGGAAGGATGTGTTTAGCCACTCTATTTGGCCAATAAAATTTTAATGAAGTGAGCCAATGCAGAATTAGATTATGCACATGGATTCTGCAATTGTTAACTGTGCTTAATTTACATAGACTGCTTTCTGGGAGTTTCATTGAGTTGAAGATTGAGAGCATCTGCTGTTTGGTTTGACGGCTGCATGCAAATATAACGTTTTGGAACTGGGACTAAGCAATGAAAAAATGTGCGGGAATGTAACCCTGGAGAGAAAGGGGAATCTGCAAATATGGCACCTTACTCTGCAGCAGATCTCAATCACAGGTATTTCAATCATACTGCCACCAAAATGCATGGCTATGGTTTTTACTGTGCTTTGCCAGTTTTACTTGCTCCGTTGGTATGCCAGAACTGAAAGAGCAGAACTCCTCAGAAACTCTGAAAGAGCTAGATGCTCCAATTCGATTATGATCCACTAAATTTTAATAGCTTAGCACCTGTTCCCTTTGAAAACCTAATCGGAAATGCTATACAAAATTCCCAATGCAGAATCTATCTTTTGTGCTGACAAAGATGCGCAAGTGAGGGAGATGCCCACCCTGTGAATTTTATAGAAGAGCAGTTATTGACAGACTTTAAAAACTGTTTCCATGCACAGAATAAAACTGAGAAAGCACTAAATTTCGTATGTCCTTTTTAGGACCCTGAATTTAGAGTCTGAGTGACTGGATAGCTAAAAACATAAAGAGATGGCAGTCACAATCACCTGCAGTTCAAGGGTGAGAAATAGGATTGATTAGACTATTTTCACCACAGCTGCGGCTTATTTACTTTTCTTTCTTATCCTAAATTTAGGATATCAAAAGTCTAAGGCTTAGGCTCCTAATAACTCTATAACATCTACCTTACTCCTCTGAGTTGTTGTACAGGGAGGGCCTTGAAAAGATACACCATCTTTTGAGGAAATCAATCGGTTTCATTCTTAGAAGCTCCCTAGCAAAACCACCTCAAGTTAATTCATTGCTTATCTTCAAGAGAACTGATAAAAGTATCTAGTGCAAAGCAAACCTCTCGTTCATTTCCAAAAGAGTTGAACCAGTTCAGGAGAACAAACACTGTCCTCTGTCCCTTGTAGTTTTCTCAAGAGTTTCATGTCCCTTTGTTAAACCTCAGCTCAGCAAATTGTGGACGAAAGAAATGTCAAAAGAAATTCACTGGACCCCTGTCGCCATCTAAAGGTTTCAACGAAAACAGTCTCTGACTGACAGAACAGCTACATTGAATGTAGAGATTCTTTGGGATTACAAATTTATCGTCAGAAAAGAGATTAGATAAGTAGCAATCGGCATTTCAAAGGGCTGCTGAGAGTCAGAGGACAGAAGACAACCTAGAAACCCATTCCTATATATTTCTCATATGCTGCCAGGTTAACTCTCAATCTAAGTCATTCCTGTGTAATAATGTGCTAACCAAGTAGACATAACTACACAGAGTATTAATCTATTTAGGGTGACTGCAGAAAATGGACATCCTTGTTAGAAAACATCAATGCTGGTGAGAAAAAAAAACACTGATTTCATCAACGATTTTTTTCAGTGTTTTAGGTCAGATACAGTAAGAAGACAGGACAAGAGCGGCTCTTATCACCCTCATGAGTAGATACATCATTGCTTCTGCTGGCTATTACGTGTAGCACTTTCTAATAGTAGGTTCACAGGTTTTATTGCTCTCCCTCCTCTCTTTCACAGTTCTGAGTGAATATAAACTCCTGTGTTCCTAGGGGGATTGACATACAACATTGTTCAGGGAAAAACTAGGACTTCCAGCTGAGAGTGGAAGCTAAGTACCTATGACAGTAAGCACTGTGTATTACAGAAAATGCTTTCATGATGCTGTACCTGAAGTACTGTTTGTGCAGTTTTCCACCATCTCTCATCCTCAGATTCTTGCTAAACAAATGTAGTGGGAAATACCATCTGAGGGCTTGGGGTTTGGTGATGTAAATTTCCACAATTGAAGTATCTGACTCTACCCCTACAACCACTTTTAACTTGTAGCTAATTAAGGCACTATGAGCTACAGGCCTCTCACCAGCAACTGCAAGATGTGTTAAATGACATAGTCGGTAGGACTAGAAAGCTGTAGCTAAATAGTAGCTAAATAGGCAAAAATCCTGATATGCCAGAAATGGTAGGTAACCATGAGATGCTCTCAGGTCAGCACTGTAACGTTAGTACTTATAGAAGCGAGCCAGTGATTGGCCTGTGCTGAGGTGAGGAGAGTCTGCACCATCTTGTTGATTTTATCCCAGCTGAGATCCAAACTGGAATTTAACCTACCAAAAGAGATCCAACAGTCAAGTCTCGGTTCCCCTCTGAAGTGACATTATTTCTAATGCTTCATTTGTCACACCCTTTCAAACCATCATGCAAAATCTTGATGATCCTTTCACCCCCTCCTATCAAATTTCCGAACAGGGACGCACACAAGTAACTCTTCTTTTGTGCCTTTTCCCCTCCAGGCTGCTTATTTCTTTCTGCCAATTTCTGTAGGCTTGATACTCCCAGGGGAGTTCTCATGCCCTCTCTTTCATCCATCACTCCTGCTTCATTACTGCCCTTCATTCTGTTTTTCACTGCATTCAGCACTCTCTTCTCTGTATAGCCATGCTTTCCTGCCTCCTGTCGTCCTCCAGTCCTCGCTGCTTCTCTGTGTATTCCATGAAGACTCCTCCCCCACACCTCTGCCTTTGTTTCTTCATTCTCCTTTGACACTCTTTTCTCTTCCCCTTCTCTTTTCTCCTGCTGGCTGCCCCTGCCCAGAGCAAAGGTTTCACCCCACCAGCCCTGCCCTCCTTTGCAAAATGAAGATCTATACCTCTGAAAGGACACAAGACAGACAAGTTTGTCAGGCCTCTAAAGCAATGTTGATGTTATTGCCATTATCTCCATGCAGTCTGGGCACATACTGCAACGGGGACCAGTACCAATGTAAAAACAGGAAACAAGTGAAGACACAGGGGAAGACTGAATTGCAGTACCTTCCCGCTGGAAGGTTAAGATTCCGGGGCCTAACTGCAGGTAGCTTTTCTGGCATTTTGGACATGAAAGAGTACCCAAATTCCCATGCAAAGCAGGCAGATGGGAGTGAAGACCACAGGAGGCTCATGTTCTTTTGAGGCTGCAGCAGCAGCAGCAGCCCACAAAGGATAACCCATGGCATCTCAAAGGGTATCAAGCTCCTGTGCTTAGCGCCAGAAAATCTAAATGGGTTTCCGGCCTGCTCTGCCCTAGAGAATCATACAATGTAACACTGGTTAACCAGAACATGTCTCTAAGTTTCTGTTCTAAATACATAGAAAGTATTCTTGGGTTAGGTAGAACTTTTCTAAGTTTTTCTTAAGACTAGTATTTTCTATGCCTGCAATTTACACACAACCCCCAGCTTTTCATGTGAAATTATGGCATTCCTAGTTTGTAGAGTAATTACAAGAACTTTCTGAAGGAATCAACGCAAAATTGAGTCTGCAGTTCAAAGTCTCTGTTCAAAGCTGTTCTAAACTGCAGTGGACTCAGATTAATAAAATTCAAAGTCAATTTTGTTGCTTCTTCTTCATAATACAATCCATAATGCAGTGAGAGAGATGAAAATGTAATCATTTTAGGCTGCTATCGCTGCTTCAGGAAACAATAAACCCTAGCAAGAACAGGCACTGGAAGGATTTACAAAGATATGAAAATGTTAAGACCCCCAAGAGACGAATGAACAGGCAGAGTGAAAAAACAAGGCCCATATACGAGAGAAAGAAAATGCACAGGAAGTAGACATCCTCAAATACAAATGGTACAAAAACCCTTCAAAATCTTTCAGGCACCTGGCTCTTTCACATGATCTGTGGATGGAGGTACATAATTGAACAGGAAATTTTGCTATTAGGACTTCTAACCTGCTTATGCAGAGACATTATTCTTACTGTCTGTGATTAAGAGGTTTAATTGTTAGGATACCTCATATTCTTTAGGTACATTCTCTGCAGCACTTCCATATTCAAAAGAAAGAGCACATGAGCATCCCCCTCTGCTCAAACAGTCAAATTCCAGTCCTCACAAAGTTACTTCTAAGTAGCTGAATTCCTTCCTTCTTCAAACACATGGAAAAATACCATCTTCAGGCAACTTACTAAAAAATTGGAAGTTTCCGTCACTAATTATCTATGCACATCAGGATATGCAGGAGTCAGCTTGCGCTCTGGGAACAGAAACTCTTGTGTATTCTCTCCATAAAATGCAAAGTCATTCACTACTGAAAGAACAAAAAAAAAAACCACCCACAGAAAAAATAGCTGTCCAGATTGTTACATGGAATTTTCATTAATAGCTGTGTAGTGAAAGCTCAGTAAATTATGAATGTCCTTGACAGAATGCTGCCTCTCTCACGCATAAAGATTCTGTCAGTAATAGCTGGTGGCTGGGACATGAGTGGGCATAGGAAGAGTGGCACAAGAATGGCACATACTCAGCATGATTCACAATTATTTGATGCAGGAAATGTTTAAGACAGCAGATCCTTTTTGATATACTGCCCTCCTCTGCACCAGGGAACCTTTCAGTTCACATTCTTGAGGGTCACAGCAAACAAATTCACAGAAAACCAGCAAGCCCCCAAACCATTTAGATCTATAATTGTTTACAGGAAAGAACACAGCAACGTCAGAGCTTTTTTTTGCCTGCTTGACTGAGAGAGTAACTGCTTCCAGCATACGGCTTACTCACTTTATCTCCAGTGCTCTGTAACTGATTACTTTATCTTCTGGATATGAAACAAAGAGGGCAAAAGGGAGGTAATCCTGTCATGCTTTTATTAGTTTTGGAAGATTTGGCTTAGCAGAGCAGCTTTGATGCTGTCATTAACTTTCCAAGGGCCACAAGTGCCCTGAAATATTTTGGTGATGGAGATAATTGCAAGGCTTGAAGGGATATTACCTAGTTACAGTGTAAAGAATGTTCAAAGCTGTGACAGAAGATTTATACAGATGACGTATAATGCACATTTTACAAAGTATGTATAACCCATGTGCTTATACACCACATGCTAAATCTTGACCCAGCTGATTTCTCAGTGGAGAGTCACCTCACTGGGGGAACACCTAATTATTCTAATTAGCTGCCTGCAGCAATAAATTAAAAAAGGTTGAAATGACATTTGCAATATTCCAATGTTTGTTTGGCAAATGTGTCATCATAAAATAGTGTTGAAAGACAGCTACCGTTACTTTTGAAATGAATTCCCTCCAGTAAGCCAGTGTTCAGTAAATGAACATCATACAATTTGGCCATGTAACCACACTGCATGATACCAGTGTCCCACTAATTGAGGTGTAAGTATCTATGTTGTAAAAGCAGGTCTAAGTATCTACAAGTGAAAAGCAGGTAAGGATTCCTCAGGCACAAGGAATAAAACTCAGCAAACGAAAGCTCTGGCTTTAATGAAAGCATCTCATTACCACGTTGGAAGCCATCGTTAATCAAATGGAGACCTGATGCTGTGGAACCCTGCTTGGGAGTGAGGCTCAATGGAAAGCACTGCAGGGGTGGATAATAAAACTCACACTGTGATAAACATATCACATATATGCAATCTCTTGTTTTGCTCACTAGCAGACACGCTTATATAATGCAAGTGCTGTTGTCTGAATTCTGAGATCTGCAGCTGGCCATTACATTGATGCCTGTGCACAGATCGGTGTAGATGAGGGAGGAAGCAAACTATCCTGAATTATTGTCAAAACAGGATAAAACATGCCCGTGACTCTGCATATTCAGACAGGAAGAAGTGAACTATCCAAGGTTACTGTAATGAGTGTGCTTGGGACTCTACAGACTTGGATGGGAAGGAACTATCCCAGGTTACCATGACAATGAGATAAGATGTGTTTGGAACAGCATATATTCAGATGAGGGAGATGAACCATCCTGGGTTACTCTTAACAAAGTCTTCACACGCTCTACACCACACTCGGTCTACTTTTTCTCTTCCTTCAGGACCCCATTACAACTGTGTTCTGAGTGAATGGAGAAGGTCAGCACTGCTCTGGATAGGCAGCACAGCCAGAGACAAAAGCTACCTTCTTAAGCTCCCAACACAGTAGGCAAGCTGTAAGGTACAGACAAGTACCCGGATTAGAAACTACAGCAAGGGTATTGCCTTCCTGAAATGTGACACTAAGCTGCTCACAGTGGATATTATGCTATAATAGCTGTTATTGCCTTCATTTGGATGGGTTCTGTGTCTTTACAGGGGCAAGGACACATGCTCCCTTCTAACAGGACTAAAACCAAACCATGCAATTGAGTGATTTCTTGACAAAGCTACAGCACAAGAAAGAAAAAGTACAAAAAAAGGTAATAACAGCACTTTTGATTTCATTCAAAGTTTCATCATTCTAGCCACATTGCTTGTAGGGACTGTCTTTCTAATGGATCCCAGCTTTACAATCACCAGGAAAAAACTCTTGTAAGCTTATGATACTACAACAAGAAGGCAAATAAATAGTTTTGCTATGTAAGGTCTGGCTTCTGATGTAGTAAGCACACAGGCAGGCACTGTTTCCTCTCATATACACTTACTTTTTCTGAATATATTTTTAATTTATAAAGTTGAAAGAGGACAACATATCCCACTGTATAAAAAGTAAACAAAATCTCTAAGCTGCGTATTTTTGCATAGCCAAGAAAACCCAGGGGGGGACACCACCTGAAGTTTCATTTTTTATTCTAGTATTATTAATATTAGAATAGAAGCACACCGGAAGGAAATATCAGCACAAGATAACTCTCTGTGGTTGACACCTGATACAGACTCATAAGGCAGTCAGTGGCTTCTGGGCTGACCTTCTGTTAAAACTTTACAGGAGTAGCTTGCTCCAAAAGGACAAAAACATGAGACCCAGCAAGGACAAAGGAATGTTAACCGAATTAAAGCTGAGGAATGGAAACTTCTTAAGTTAATACAACACCTGCTCCTGCAGGTATGACTAAAGAACTCTGGGCAAAGTTTACTTTCAATGGTGCAACAGAAAATAGACAGACCATTGTTATAAATAATTTTATTCTCTCCCACACCCCCCAACAAACAATAAATAAGATTTTGGCTTCTCAAAGACTGCCTTGTCATTCAATTCATGACTTCTCACAGACTTCAAACTAAAGAATTGCTGACAGAAGAAATAAAAAGCAGACCTGCTAGGTTAGCCTAGGGGTACACTAGGTGTCAGAACACAACCTGGCCTAAGGAGAGAAAAATCATGTAACTGACCCAAGGGGAGGTAGTAGAGGCTGACACTCAAATGGCTCAATTCAGAGCAAGGTGTAAGGGGAACAGTGTATATTGTTTGCTATTGGGAAAACAGGAGGGAGGCATTCTGTCTCTTTGTGTTGACCGGAGATGCACAGACTGAGAAAAATGTCACGTTTCTCAGGAAGAAACATAATAGGACATGTAACATTTGGGAAGAAAAAAACCCCATACACTAACATGAGACTCCTCAGTCCAGTCTTACACGCGTTAGTCTAAGTCTTCATGACTCTACCTCAGAAAGGACTCAGCAGGCCCTTGTCTTTACAACTGATAATCTCAAAAGCGTGCCAGATTAAAATCTGTCATTGGGAGCTCTCTCATTTTGTATTTTTGACTTTTATTTTTTGTCATCTCTTGCAAAAAAAAAAGACTGATTCCATAGATCTTACCATTACACGGAAGAGAAACATTTGATACCTACAGGGAAATGAATGCGTGATGTCCTGGGGTCAGCAGTAGCAGTCATGTTTCTCTTTCTTGGTAGCTGGTGCAGTGCTGTGTTTTGACTTTCGGCCTTGGAACAGAACTGATAGCGATGTTTTGGTTTGGCCAAGGATTTTGTGAGCCTCATGCTCTGCCAGGGAGGAGGGGAAGCCAGGAGGAAGCAGAGACAGGACACCTGACCCGAACTGACCAAAGAGGTATTCCATACCACAGCACGTCATGCCCAGGATGTAACTGGGAGTTAGCCGGAAGGGCTGGGAGACTGCAGGGTTGGAGGAGGTATGGGTCGGTGCTTGGTTGGGCCTGGGGGGTGAGTTATCGGTTGGCTGGTGGAGAGGTGTTGTATTCTCTTCCCTTGTTATTTCCTTTATCATTATTATCATTGGTGGTAGCAGTAGTGATTTGTGTTATACCTTAGTTACTAAACTGTTCTTATCTCAACCCGTGGGAGTTGCATTCTTTTTGACTCTCCTCTTCGTCCCTCCGGGAGCAGGGGGAGGGCAAGAAGGGGGGGGGGAAGTGAGTGAACGAATTGCCTGACTGGGTTTAAACCACGACAGTGAAAACCACCATTTATTTTCTTGAATGTGAGAAGAAGGCCTGTAATGAGCAACATTTTAGTATTGCCCATTTGCACAACAGCAGTAATCCCCTTCATTAAATAAACGTCACACAGCAAGAAAAACCTCATATTTAATCTAATCCTTTCCTTGTTCATCCTTTCTAGCAGACTTTGTGCCTGACACCCCAAGGAACCTATCAGAGCCTCCTATTTGGAGGAAGAGCTAAATACCCCATGGATCAGAAACTACAGCTGCAGGGAGGGCACATCTTCCCAGGCGCATCCATCATCACTGCTAAAGTACAGCCTCATTTTACATTAACTTCCATCCCCAGCTGAGAACCAAGCTGCTGAAAGCCAGAGAGCTTCGCAGGAGCAATCAGAAATGAACGTGCGCCCGCAGAGGCACACACACAGATACTTTAAACACAGCATATGATACACAGTTGCGCACACACGCGGAGTACACATACGAGCGCGCATCTGTTCACATACGTGTAGCTCCGTCGTGCGGTGCGCCACCTCAAGGTCCCGGAATAACCACGCTGACAAGTTCCCACTCCCGCCGCCGCGCCGCCTGGGCCGGCCGTCCCTCTGCCCGCGGCCGCACCGCCGGCACCTGCAGCACCACCACAACCACCACCACCCCCCCCCCCCTCAGCGGCGGAGCCCGGCGGGACGTCGGACGGGCCAGTCCCAACCCGCGTTGCTACGACGACCGAGGCGCCTCAAACAGCCACGGCGCGCGGACCCGCCCTCTCGGCAGCGCGGGGCGCGTCGCTTTTCTTTTTAAGTACATGTAGCACATATATATATATATATACATATATATATATACATATATACACACATATATTTACACACGCGTGTAAGCTGTCAGCGCCCCGCGGTAGCCTCCAGGAACACGGCCGTCCTTCCGCCGGCACGGTGAGGCCCGACAAACGGTATGCTGACCAGGGGAGCGCCTCACCGCGGGCCTCCCGCAGGACACGCTCCGGAGCAGGGTCAGGGGCAGGGTTTACGGCTGAAGCTCGCCACGCTGGTGAACATGGCGCTCCAAGCACTGCAGCCACAGACCCCACCCCACCCCACGGCACCGGGGGCGGGAGCTCGGCAGCTCAGTCGGACTGGCGGAAGTGGCGCTTGCCTCATTTCCGATGATGTGTGCGAGCGTCGGGGGTGGCACGGGACTGCGAGCGGCGGGGATGGCGGTGTGGCTGCCGCGCTGCCGGGACGGCGGCCCGCCGTCGGAGGAGGACAAGGAGCGGGGGCTGGCTCCCGCCTCCTGCCAGCGCCTGCCGGAAGTGCAGGTACATCCATGCCCCCCAACCCCTGCTGCCCCGGCACCTCGCGCTGTTTCGCACCCCCGCGGGCGCTGCTCCCCCGCCCCGGCCGGCGCGGAGCGGAGCGGGTCGGTGCTGCGTGCGCCCCGGCTGCCTCGCGACCGCAGCCCGATTCCGCTGCGCGGTGGGGACGGCGGAGCCCGGTGAGTGTCGGGGTGGGGGTGTGCGGAAGTGTCCGCACCCCCGTGGGGCCGTTGCGCTGTCCCGGGGCACGCCAGGAGCGGCAGGTGCAGTGAGCCGCGGCGGGGTCCGGCGCAACCCGACCCGCGAGTAACAGTCCCATCCCTGACAAGTGATGTGGAATGAGCTGGGCTGAAGCTCACCCAGCATCCCGGTGTCTGAAAAGCAGATCTATGGGCGGTGCGTTTCTCTGTTGGCTAGAGCAAGTTGGCGTTTTATGAATACGCTGTCAGGAATCCTGCGTGTTCTTGCAAGAAGCTGCCATTACGTTAGTTTTCCAAACAGTGACGTTTTCATCTTGTTATTAAGAGTCTTGCAGTTCCCAGACAAAGTTGGCTCAAGAGGTTTGATGTACCTGCATTAAAGTTTCCTTTAAATAAGCTTTCACAACTTGTGTCGTCCTTCATGTCTTCCTGCCAGAGGTTATCAGCAACACAGATTTCATAATGCAGCACAGGAAGGCTGAGGAACTAATGCATATGAATGTTTTTTTCCCCACCCTTGGTGGGAAGGCACAGAATATGCCATGTAAGAGGATAATTTCTTAAGTTCGCAAATGTGAATTCCCTGAACGCAGAAAGTAACAGAGGTGCTGTTGCTTAAGAGGTCACTTCTCTCTCCCAGCTATGAGCAGTGACCTCCTCAGTAGATTTGACCAAAAGGAGCATATGGTCATGCTGGGCCTCAGCCACTTGATAACTTGAATTCCCCTTTCAACTGACAGTAAAAGTGGATGTTGGCCACCTGCTGGGTAGTAATCCCTGTTGGAATACAGGCAGCAGCAGTTACTTTAGTATTGTGATCTGACATCGCAAAACTGATACTTTCTTCTCAGAAGCATGTATTTACAGTATTCTCACACTTGCAGTATTCTCTAGCATTGCAGCCCAAAGACAGCCGATGGGGTTTCAGCTGTGTCAAAAGTATTTTTACAGCGTAGAGACTATTACTGATAGCAGTACATGATCCATGATTTTGCAAATGCACTAAACAGAGTTAAGACAGCTTGCATTAGAAGCTTTTTTATAAAAACCATGTAGCTGTAAAATACCTTGCTTCATTGCTCCTGTGAATATAATGGTGTATATCTAAAGTGCCTTCCAGGTGCGTTATCTTTGGGATTTAGGCCTGCCTGCTCCTATACCGACTATAAACTGTCAGTTTTCCCTCCATAAATAGCATGCCTCATTTTCCTCACAGACATACAACCAAGGGATCGAATTGGCCTGCCAAAAAGAAAAAGAGTTTGTGAAGCACTCTGTAGAATGCACTTGGAACCTAGCAGAAGCCCAGCAAAAACTTGGTAGCTTAGTACTGCATAATTCAGAATCCTGGGATCAGGAGTGTGCTCAAGCAAAGACTGAAGCTGCAGAATTGAGATGGAGAGAGGAAGAGTGGAGAAGAAAAGAAGAAGCACTAAACCAGAGGGAAAACCAGAATCTATGGAACACAGATCCTGTTAGTAAGGAGGTATTTAATAAGGTATGACCTATATCAGCATGCATGAAAACAAGTGTTATCCTTTCTTTTCCTTTCTAGTTATTACTAATATTCTAGAATGTCTTCTGTGTCCAGCACAGCAGAAAACCACAGTGTGGGCTAAATGGTTTATTTATTACTTTGCCTCATGAAAGGGAGGAAGCTGCAAGCTGCACTCGTATTACAAATTCAGATGACATTTCTCTACCAAAAGCGTAGATCAGAACTTGTGTGGGTCACCTAGGTATTACATATGAGCTGGCAGTGTGCACTCGCATCTCAGAAAAGCCAGCTGTACCCTGGGCTGCGTCAAAAGCAGCATGGCTAGCTGTTTGAGAGAGGTGATTCTCTCCCTCAACTGCTCTTGTCAGACCTCACCTGGAGTACAGCATCCAGCTCTGGCATTCCCAGTATGAAATACATGGACCTGTTGGAGCAGATCCAGAGGAGGGCTGTAAAAATGGTCAGAGGGATAGAACACGTCTCCTGTGAAGAAAGGCTGAAAGAGTTGGGTTTGTTCAGCCTGGACAAGAGAAGGCTAAAGAAGGCCTTATTTACCTTATTGTGGCTTTTCTATACATAAAGGGAGCTTATAAAAAAGATGAAGAGATTATTTTTTTATGATGGCCTGTAGTGATAGGACAAGGGGCAATGTTTTTAAGATGAGAAGATAGGTTTAGGTTGGATATAAGGAAGAATTTTCTTATGAATATTGTGGTGAGACACTGGAACAGGTTGCTGAGAGAAGTTGTGGATGCTCCATTCCTGGAAGCAATAGACATCAGGTTGGATGGGGCTTTGAGTAGCTTAGTCTAGTCAAAGATGCCCCTGCCGATGGCTGGGAGGAATGGAACTGCATGATCTTTAAATGCCCCTTCCAACCTATACCACTCTATGATTCTGTGTAATGTAAATGTTCCTAAATGCACTGAATAACTGTTTCTTCACAGTGTGCTTTTCTATTGTGCCAAATGCTTAAAATGAGAAACTGCCTGTACTAATAATTATTGTAATACAGATTAGTAGAATCATGGCTTTGATTTCACAATTTAATTTGAACAGCTAGTGTATCTCCTAATTTCACTGATTTAGCAGCATCCAGGCTGCAGTGTACTTGATTCTCATTATTGACAGATCAGGATGTTCCTGTCTAAGGACAAATGTTTCTGAGAGTTCTCAAGATTATAATAAGACTTTTACACTCTCTTACTAGGTAATGCACTCTTTAAAAGAAAACCTTCTCAAGTATGACATGACTCTAAAACTAGAGCATAGCCCTTTAAATAATAAGGTATTATAATACTTCTGTATATCACAGAAAGGTGTGTCTGTAATTCCTGTGATAGTACAATTTTTCTCTTCCTCAGAGTTTTATTAATCAAAAAAGAAAATCAGAAGATGAAGATGTGTCTGAAACACTTATGCAAAAACATGAACAAAAGATCAGACACTTTGGTGAGTGTGCTTTTTCCAGCAGTTTGCAATTCAAACTTCTGCATAATTTTGTGTAGGTTTACTACTATTTATTGTACAGAATGAATGCTAACAAATGAAAGATCTGGGTAACAGACTGTTTAGCTTTATTTTATCAGGACATATAATAATTTCAAAGCAAAATAAGATGTAAACTGTTTGTTAGAAGCTTGTTACTTCCTGTAAGCAGTAAAAACTTAAAAAAGAATTAATACTCAAATGAACTTCAACTTCAACCCTGAAAACTAAAGTTCTAGCAACTTTTTCTGCTGTTCAGAGGGATGAGGCAGGAACATTCATACAGATATGTTGTTTGTAACAGTGCATGGGCTAGTTCATAGCTGTCTCAGTAAGTTTTTTTCTGAAAGCTATGAAGCTACAAGGTAATGATGGAAAAGACAAATGTTTGTAAATGTCTATTAAGGGTGTGTGTGCACGGAATTGTGCTTTTCTTAAAATTATATTTAATTATCCACTAGGTGTCACTTTAGTTCTGTCATAATTGTTCAACCCACTTAAGCACAAAACTTATTTTAAAAAATAATCTGAAATTTTCACGGTTCTCTGAAGTGTTTTCCATTCTTAGCTAGAGGCTGGTTTCAGAGTGTGGTGTAGTGTAGCCATATTTGGAATTCCAGAACAATCAAGAACAGGCCTGAGCTGGAAAAATTCAATTCTTTGTACAAACTCGTTTTTACTAAGCTATTTGGCTTCTGACAACCTTAAACTGTTTCAAAGAAAGGGTTTCTAGTTGTATTAGCCTTAGCAAGCCTTGCAAGTCAAGGCACAACACTGTCAAGAATATGCAAACAGCAGTGATAGGATCTTGACAGGCTTGAGAGGTGGGCCAGTGCTAGCCTCATGAAGTGCAACAATGGAAAGTGTAAAGTCCTGCACCTGGGTCAGGGCAGTCCCAGGCACAGCTACAGGTTGGGTGGAGAAGTGATTCAAAACAGCCATGCGGAGAAGGATTTGCGGGTGTTTGTTGGCATGACCCAGCAATGTGCAGCCCAGAAAGCCAACGGTATCCTGGGCTGCATCAAAAGGAGCATGACCAGCAGGTCGAAGGAGGTGATCCTGCCCCTCTACTCTGCTCTTGTGAGACCTCACTTGAAGTACTGTGTGCAGTTCTAGTGTCCTCAGCACAACAAGGATATGGAGCTGTTGGAGCAAGTCCAGAGAAGGGCCACGAGGATGATCAGGGGACTGGAGCACCTCCCGTATGAAGATGGGCTGAGAAAGTTGGGGCTGTTCAGCCTGGAGAAGAGAAGGCTGCGTGGAGACCTCATAGCAGCCTTCCTGTATCTGAAGGGGGCCTACAAGGATGCTGGAGAGGGACTCTTCATTAGGAACTATAGTGATAGGACTAGGGGTAATGGGTTCAAACTTAAACAGGGGAATTTTGGGTTGGATATAAGGCAGAAGTTCTTTGCTGTGAGAGTGGTGAGGCACTGGAATGGGTTGCCCAAAGAAGTTGTGAATGCTCCATCCCTGGCAGTGTTCAAGGCCAGGCTGGACAGAGCCTTGGGCGACATGGTCTTATGTAAGGTATCCTTGTCCTTTCCAGCCCAAACCATCCTGTGATTCTATGATTGTGTCAAATACCTTAACTGCCAAGTGTAATACAGCAGAAGTAAAAGACTTCTCCCCTGCTGTGTATTTTAGAAGGAAAGAAAAGAGGCTTTATGCAGACTTCCTAGCTAAGAGTTGGGCACAGTTACTTTGTTACCTAAATTCAGATTAAATTTTTACAGAAGCAAACTTACTACAGAAGGTCTTTTCTTTTTTCTTGCCTCCTAAATTCAAAGTATGTAAGTCCATTGTGTAAAGAGGCTGTGCATTAATGCTCTTTCAAGTTACTTGTTCTGTGCTAGTTGCTGCCAAGGGTCAGTGTGGACTTCACTAGCCATACTACATAGGCCCTGCTTCTGGGTCCTGCTCTGGCTTCAAAGTAATAAAGAACTTTAGCAAAATAGCTTTCTTGAAAACAGCCGAAAGAAATATTAGCCATTGCTTTCTCTTTAGGCATTTGTTTGCTAGAATTAAGATTAGCTTACGTCATTACCACTGAATTATCTTTAGCCCAGTTATAATTATACACTGATAGACGGGTAAAGCTGTACATCTGGTACCTGTTGCCAGTAATGACTGTCAGTGATTGTCATGAAGGACAATTTTAAGAAGTCATCTGAGTATTGAGTATTGATTTTAAGGTCAGCTATTTAAGTGCTATCACAATTCAATCTTCTAGTTAACTTGCCAATACTGTTATGGCTTTGTTTTTTGAGATCCAGCTGGTCCTGTACTGAGATTTTCTAAAACACTAGGAAATAATGTGTTAGAAGCACTTTCATTTTTGATAGATTACACACTTCTGTCTGTGTTCTTATTTGCAAGTGGTTAGAGGATTTGTGTTTGCTAGAATCACTGAATGTAAATATCCATAAACTTTTTAAACTATATGATGTAATTAATAGACACTACACCACTTTGTTAGTGGGTATGAGAAATGACTAAAAATAACAATGCTAGAGATGCATTAAAATATAAGAAATCGTGATTGTTAAAATTTGCTGTTAGTGTCTTCCAAGTCTGATTATACCTTCTTGTAATGATCTTTAAGTGTTGGTTAGATGTATAAATAAACCCCCCAAATTTAGCTGCATGCTGTCATTCTGAGGTCAGTAAATTGCAATGGTATTAAAGATACTGGGGTGTCAATGCAAGTAACTTCCTTGATGTATTAGATCAGTAATCCATTTAGAGTATTTTAACAATGTTCCTCTTATTAGGAATGCTGAGCAGATGGGATGATAGTCAAAGATTTTTGTCTGATCACCCGTATCTTGTATGTGAAGAAACGTCTAGGTATCTTATGTTGTGGTGTTTTCATCTAGAAGCTGAACAGGTATGAAAAAGATGCTTAAATTGTCTCCCACCCTACATGAAAAGCTGACCAACTTGATTAGCTGTTTAACTGTTCTTCCCACTCTCTCTTGACTTCAGTGCTTTGTCACAATATAAGTCCCCTTGCTTTTGTGAGCATCAGTTATCATCTGTTTAGCAACAAAGAAAATTGTGCTGAATTTTAGAAATATAATCACAGGGAATGACTTTAAATTGTAACTTTTTTGGTTTTTCTCCCAGAAAAGAGCTCTGATGGAGCAAGTAGCACACCAAGCCGTTGTAATGCAATTTATTATAGAAATTGCCAGAAGCTGTAATGTGGATCCAAGAGGTTGTTTTCGTCTCTTTTTCCAAAATGCCAAAGTAAGTCAACTTGGGTAAAGATGGAAGAAAATCCTGATGCTGTACAAGGGACCAGTGGTTTAGAGAAGGTTTCTTCCTAACCATAAAAAGCTAAATATTTTATTGACTGACTTAGGATTATGGGAAAGTGTTTTGTTAGCAGTCCTTTCCTAGACAAAATATTTTGGTGTAATTTCAATTCTGACATTGAAAATTTAGTGTATTTTGCTTATCGCAGAGGGAAAGCAAGACACAGCAGGGGGACAAGTAATAGCTAAATGACAAAAACACAGACCAGTTTAAGGACTAATTACACCTATGTTTTCACAGCATACCTATATATTGTCGCAATTTCTCATTTATATGCAGTTCACAGTGGGGCCCAAATTAGTGTTCCTTTCTCATTACTGAAATAGAGCAATCCAGAGCCATGCAGGAGAAATGCAGTAAGTCTGAAACTGAGTTGCTGTAGACTGTATTTCGTTATCCAGGACTGATGGGTCTCAGTATTACCTAAAGGAGTTCACTTAAAGTGCAAGCCAACTTACGCTTTACTTTTGACCAGAGTGCTGCAACAAGCACCTGTACTTCTAAAGGGTACTGGTTTCTGAGTTTGAATAAAGGCTAAAATTAGGTTTACTAGAACATGTCCTTTGATAAGTCAGTTACTTTGCTCCTACGTATAAATACTACAGATTGTCCTAAAAGGAAATCTACCTGAAATTTGACTAACATTATTCTTAAATTGTTCACAGTTGTTATTCCCTGAAGGGTATAACATGCATTACTGCATGGTTTTTTTTCAGCACTGTGAATGCTTTCAACTCAAAAGTAAATCTGGCTGAAGTGTAAATATTTAATTTTTCTCTTTGCAGACAGGAGAAGGCTATTTTGAGGCTTTTAAAAATGAACTTGAGGCATTCAAGACAAGAGTGAGAATATGGTCACAATCACATGGCTTTCAAACTATGTTAGTACATGATCTCAGTGTCAATCCTGGTCTGGTAGGACAGCTGACAGGTTTTCCACAGGTAGGTTTATTATTTCTGGAAATTAATTAAAGTAGGACTAGGTCCTGCCTTGAGAAGCTGTAATATAAAGCTGAAATATACAGAGGATTATTCTAGGATTGTTAGTGTCCAGTGTTACCAGTATGCAAGGTGTATATGGGCTTTCTTTTTACTTGCTGAATTCAGAAAGCATCAGCATAATGTCAAAAGAGTGTTCAGTGCCCTTACATTTTCATGCTTAAAATAAACACTGCATCATAAAACTGATCAGATGCTAGAATTGTATTCACAGTCTTTACCACAAGCAGTGAAATGAGCTTTCAGTGTAAAGTGACGAATCCTGTTCATGAGATCATTCAGGGAAGCCAAGCCTAAGGAAAGTTTCCTATGTGATGAGAGAAAACTGAGGATACTCAGGTCTTCTGTTACAGTACTGTCATTGGCCACATGGTGGGAGTCAAAAAGCAACTTACAAGATTGTCAAAAATTAATTAGGGAAGCAGTCACAATCAGTGTGCTTATTTGAAATAATTTGATTACAGTACCTCCCAAGTAAGATCCAACAGCTGAATTTTAAGTAAATATGCAGTCAAGTGCAAGAAATACTGAGACCAAATACAAGCTATGCAAGCAAATTTAAAGAATTCTTGACACAGTAAGAGAATATTGATTGATGAATCTTGCAGAGCTTATTATTTCCTTACTATTGCAAATTTGTCTCATCTTATTGTGGACAACACAAAAAGTAAAACTTCAGCTAAAATTTCCCTCCCTGTATACAGTTACAGATAACTAAACTGTCAATTTTCATCTGTTGCAGAACACAAGTGATCTACAAGGTTCCATAGACACAGATGTCTGCAGTTTAAACTCTGTGATACAAAGAGATGAAGAAGAATCTAAAATGATGGACACAGTATAGTAATCATAAGACTGAGGCCAAGTACTCTTTCCCCCACCCCTTTTTTTCTTACTTTCCCCCCAAAGAAACAAACACGGCTATTTTCTTGACATTTATTTTTCTGGGTACTGCACTTTATTTTTGGTGTCAGATTTTTGTTGTTGTTTAGTTTGGTTTTAGGGGGGATGGAGTTTTGAAGGGTGGGTAATTCAGAAAAACTTGTAATATTGTTTGAAAACGTGCTGCTAGGTTTTTGGTTGTCCTTGAAGAGCATATTGCCGAATGTGAAACCGGATGCATTTTCTGCTAACTAACCTTGCCTTTATGAATTTAGAAATAGAAGTATGAAAAAAAAATCTGCACAAATACAATGTTTACAAGAAGCAATAGATTCTTGGTAGAATCTGCTATTGTCTTACTACAGATGTGGACATGTTTTACTCTATGAATACTGGAGATCAGAACTGTATTCATGCTACCTTGCTGACATTATAAGCTCTCAAATTTGGTTATCAGTAATAGCAATAAATCAATATCTGGTATCAGTATTTCAGATCTGAATGGATTAGATTAAAACACTGGCTTTCTACCTCCACTAAGGGGATTTAAATGTTACATTGTGCTTTTATTAAATGTAACTTTGTTTTGTCCTAAAATGTAAGCAACGCATGTCTGTAAGTGCTAACTTCAGGTTTTTTAAATCAAGTCTCATTATGATGAGAAGTATTTGATGGAGGGGATCGACAAAACTTGAGGTACTAGGATTAGGCTAAGACTTCAGTTTATACAAAAAGCTCTGTCACAGTTCATATAGGGTAAGGTGTCATGCGGGGTGTGAAAGATCATTTCATATCCTACTGAAGTGGGTTTCTGACATTGCCAGCTCAAAACTATTAAAGTGGAAAATTATTAAGAAATCTTTTTAATGATAAAAACACTATTTCTAGACAAGGCCTTCCACAGAGCCTCTGCAATCCAAAATTGTACTGTGCTTTTCTAACTTTTTGCAATTACAACAGTTCTGTCTATAAAAACCTACTGCAGTTGAAAGACTTCAGTGGAAGACATCTTGTATCTCAAATAATGGTATCGGCACTCACTCTTGGTCCTTTACTGTATTGTTCTGATTATATGTAAGGTCTGGAAGGTATCTAGATTTCAGTAGTTTGATGAACACAGTCTACCTGTAGTTGCTAATTCAGGCAAAAGCTGTGCTGAGATCCAGTAATTTTCAGCTTTGGCTACAGAAAAGATAAGGAAAAGTCTAAGTCTGCAGTACATACTGGAGTGAGTATTCATACAAAAGCAGTAGCAAAAGTAAGAACTCCAGATCCACTGGCAGAAGTAGTTTCTCATGTGCCTTGTGCTCTCTAGCAGCTCTCTTGCAGACAGTAGATAAAGGAGCAGGCAGCAGCTCTGTCCCAAATGCAAATTAGAGATAACCAGCTTCAGTAGTAAATTTTTTAAGTTTGACAGATACTCCAGAGAGAGTAAACACTGCCTCCTCCTTAATAATTAGTTAATTATTAGTTAATTATTAAGGGAAACTAATAATAACTTCAGGTTGTTTTTAACTGAATGTCATGTATAAGGGTAGTAAGGGCAGTGTAGCACAGCGACTTGCAATTGCTCCCATTAGCAGTAAAGCCATACTGATCCAGCAACCTGTGATAGACTGGAAGTTAAAGTTTCTAAGGGGGTAAAATTGGATGGTCTGGGAATAAGTGTCAAAGCATAAGGAGGTTACCCCACTGCCTTCTCCTTCCAGCTAACTGAAACTTATGTAGGCTGGCAAAAAAACAAGCATAGCTGCTTTTTATTTAAATCAAAATGCATAAATATAAGCAGTGTATGAGGGTTTCTCCTTCTAATGTGTTAGCTACTGTTTTCCATGACTTTTCTAAAGAAGTGGTATCTTAAACTCACTTAGTCTACAGCCTCCGTATAGACATTTATGAAGACGAAAGTACAAGTGGTCAGCCTTTTGGCAAACTTTCTCTAAAATATAGGGAAAACAGCTTGCAGTGATAGCTGCACCCAATTGGTGCACTTACAGTAATGAAAAAGCTTTATAAATTCTACAGTGACCAGCTTTTTTAGACTCAAATGTGTCTCAATATTGATAATGCTAAAACTAGATTTGCAAATATAGTCAGTCCAGGGTATGTCAGCACCACAGCTTTGTAGTTGTCTCCAAACAATCACTGCAAAAGGAGATTGGGACCTGCATGAGTAGTACACAGCTACTTCAGACATTGCCAAGGCAGAGTTGTTTGTTTCTCAGGTTTTGCTGACTCTTCTTGAAACTCAGTCTGGTGAACATAAAAAAAAGGGCTAGGAGAGTTCACTGAAAAATAGCAATATATTTGTTACCTGGCCTATTAAAAAATGTGGCCTGTGGAGTTTTGTAATTCCAGTTACCTTGTGAACAAATAAAAGACAAGAGCTGGTCAAGAGATGTGAATTCTTAACATGAAACCATGAAAACCAGTCCAATTGCTGCAATGAAAGTTGCTACAATAATATGATAAAATTAATCTGACCGCTGGAAATTCTGGCACCTGCACGGTTGAGCAGATTTTTTTCTGAAGATAGTAGAAAAGACAAATTCACTAGTCAGGATCATGTAGCTCCAGGTTTACCAGATTACACCTAATCTATTCAGTATTTGCTGTCTTCTTAAGAATAAGGTCTTGGACAGCTGCACAAAGACAGAGACTTTACCAAATGTGTAGCACATCAGTGAAACTCCACTTTTCATGCCCGATAGCTGCACTGAGGGGAGAAATATAGCAATAAGGCCAATCATCCAGCAAGGAACATACGTGCAAGCAAAGCTGGAAGAAGGTGACTGTCTTCCATGAGAATAATCTATATATGTATGCCAGTTCTGGTCTGAAATGGCCTTTTGAAGAATAGTGGTCATGGTTTCTGGCTGGCCCAAACTAATCACACATTCAGAAACATGCTTTCATGTCCTTACCATTGATTCACCCTACATTTCATGAGTGAGTAAATCAATAAATGTGCTTTGTAATTAAGCTGTATTCTGAAATGCGTTTCCTTCACCAGTCAGTATTTGCAAACATAAATATTTTCTGAATAAAAAACAAGAGTAGCTGCTTTTGTTGAAGTCTATATTAAAAGTTGTTGAAGTACTATATTAAAAAATTAGGTATATTTAACATAAAAAAATACAGCATTAAAGTGAGAACCACACACACAAAGTTTTATCATAATGTAAGTTAAGGACAACATTGGACTTTAATTGCCGATCAGTTGGGTAGGCTACTTAAGAGAAATCCTTGACTGCTGAATCTCATGAAATCAAGTGTGAACTATGACAGATGAGCAGAAGTTAGACCTATTTTCACCTGGTAGTGGCAGCATCTTTCTGGTTTACATCTGGCAACTTGGTTTGGAGGAAAGCATAGATATGTGGCCAGATCTTATTAGTTTCTGTTCCAGAGAAGGATTTCAGTAACCTTTTTCCCTAAGGAAGAAAAAGAAGAAAACATTACAGAAATCAAATTGCTTATTTTTTCCAAGACCTCCACCTCATTTTAAAATTGCCCTGGCAGGAGTGTGTGAATATGCATGTGATATAACAGCAGTAACAGCAATAACATTGGGAATACAGTCATTACTCTGTTCTTCAAACAGTGAGCCATTGGCCACATCAGTTCATAAAACTGACAGCTGTCCACAAAGTACTTAATAACAAACTATGAAGGGTAAAAATAAAAAGAAGCAATGGAGTCATACAGCATATGCTGCACAGCAGTCATTCTAACCACAGTGACTGACCCAAGTATTGTAAAGTTACACCTCAAGGATCAAAGAAGTTGCATCAGAACAAGCAAAAGAACCAGGCACAATCAAATTATGAATTAGTTCTAGAATTTAGTTTCATCTGTAAACTATGTTATTCTCAATAATAGCTTAGGCGTATGTCTTACTGTGGTGCTTTGAGCCATTCCTACTTCAGAAAGCTACTGAAGTGAGGAAAATACTTGTCAATCCAGAAAATCTTGTTTAAAACTTAATCGCACCAAAGATGGAGCTTCTAGTCTTCTGCTCAACAGTTTTCATAGAGCATAATGAAAGGTGGTGAATATGGAGATAGTGAAGGGACAGTTACTGTAGGATGTTGTCAGAGAGTCCAATTTATTTGTCTAGGCAAGAAGAGACTGCAGGGCTCTACATGGTAACCTACTATTATCTATATGTTAGCAATGTGGTATTTGCAGCTTTAAATTAAGAGAAAATTTATGTATAATTTTGGCTGTTAAAAGACCCAATAATTTGTTCAATGTGCAAATGGCAGTATTCTGAAATAGCTGCTTATTCACAAAGAGTTGTACTAACTCTGCCCATCATGGCCTTGTTCTTTGAGCAGCCACTTTTAAATCCTCATTAACAGGTTTTCTGTTTGTGTAACATTTCTTGACCCGTTGCCCTTGGTAGGGGGGCTTCTACTTACGAACCCAGAGGAGAAAATGCTGTTAAATCTTAAAACAACAACAACAAAAAAGGATTTATATTTGTTACCTTACTATCCAGAGCTAGATTGCCAGAACAGTACTATAATGTATTGAATAACGCTGTTTGTAAATGTGGCTGCTATGAAAGGCTCTTTTGGTAAGCAGGCTCCTGAAAAGGCTTCATGCAACAGTGGAAAATACACTCATTTTACTGGGTTGTTTTCTTACTGAGTTGATGAAAGATACACTGCTACTCATACCGTGTTCATTTTTGCATAATCTTTGTAATTGAAGAGATCTGTTCCTCACTATGCTATTATGGAAGAAATTTCTCGAATGTGGAAGAATAGATTTTACTACTTACCGGTAATATTCTAGAACAGGTTTTGTTTGTGCATCGTAAGCCTGCAGCCTCTTCATAACCGTCTCTGGATTATCATCATCACGCTGAACAAGTGGCTCTCCAGTAATATCATCAATGCCCTAATCATGGTTTAATACAAATACTGGTGTGTATTTGTTACTAAGTATGTTTTGTGTAGCTTTCTGTTTAAATTGTGGTCAGTTTCCAGTTAGTTAAGGTGTAGATTTCTGCTTATACAGAAAGACTGCTGCCCATATCTTAATCTGGAATATAAAATATTGACTTCCTAGTAAAGCAGTCTGTTAGTTAAAAGTATTTTCTCAGTATTAGCAATGAACATCAGGTCATAGTAACTCAACTAATTTGTCTCTAGAACATTCACTGAATATGGCAAATATGTAGGCAAAACCTTTGTATATGAGGGAAAAACACATTGTTGGTAGCACAGTCCTGCATAACAGGAAGCAATCAAGAGACCAACTGGGCCTTTGTTTGACAATACTGAAATGGGAAATGAGTTAATGGCTCTTTAAGTTGCAAATATAAGAGCGACATCAAGAGTTGTACAAAAAATGGCATAAAAGCTAGCCGAAGTTTTTCTAGGATTCAGTAAACAGAGGTAGGGACCTAATGATGTAAATTATGACAGGTCCTACTTTACTGCACTTTTCACCTCCAATTTACTGAAGTGTTTTAAATGATTACAGAGCTTTTAAACCTTGAAACAAGCAATGATTGAAGAAATTACTGACCACTGGCATACCCTATGAAGGACTAGCTAGTGGCAGAAAATTTGTCTCCTCCTTAGATGCACTGAGTCATTGTGCAACTAAGGACAGAATATGATTTGCCACAGATATAAGGGGCTCTTTGTTCCTCCTTACATATGAAATAGATCTTCAATAATTTTAATTTTCCCTAAAGACAAGCTTAATCTGGTATTTGGAACGGAAACATGAGTGATACTGCAAGTACAAAGCAAATTGGACCACAAGAATGTTTTCCTTTCCTAGTTGCATTCTTGCAGTCAGTTCCAGAAATCAGTAACTCTCAATGTTCACTCAGCTTCTCTGTTCAAGAAGGTGTGAATAAATTCTTTTTCAGAACATTTGTATCTTATTAGAGATGGATTTACATGGCCAAACCTACCTTGTTTACATAACACAATCATTTAAAACAGTCAGAGTGTTTATTTCTAGCATCTGTGTACACAGCCATACCAGTGCCTGAATTGTACCTATCAAATACTGAGCCTTCAGCTGTGCATTAACTCTAACACCATAATCTTTCAGTTCTATTTAGTAAGTAAATATTTTGCAGGTCTATTAGATAACACAATTTACTATGTTCTGATATGCTAATTAGTGTAGGGTAGAGTGGAGTGTTCCTAATAGCAAAGCTGAAGCCCACTCTTTGGTAGGTCTGATAATTCTACATTGCAGTGTTTCCAGTTGCTCACTTCCAGTGCTTACCAGCTATTTCAGCTGACCTCTTTTGCTGAAATCCACTGAAATCCAAAAACTACAAGGCCTGCTAAGCTTCTGGTGTAACTTAATAGAGCTTCCAGGTCAAATGCGATGTCACAAGAGGTAAGTTATTTAGAGTTAAGGATGAAATACAACTTAAGCCAAGTTGCACTAAGGCTACTCCAAGTTCCTGAGAAATCTTAAGGTAACAATGTACAATCATTATCTTCAAGTCTACTATTCCTCCTTAGGATATCTCAAGATATAACCCCTTTGATCTGTTGAGAAGACTCCCTGACTGACATGTTTCTACATCAAATTTTGCAGTACAACAACCACTCCGCTCAAAATACCTGTCCTGGTTAAATACAAACACAGGGAAAGCATTAAGTGGATTGCTCTGACTGGTGATTCACTGTGCTTCCTAGATAAAAAGAGTGAGTACTCTGGAGGAAGGAAAAAGAAACTACATTTTGGACTGTACAGGCTGCAAACTTGCAGAACAAGCTAAAAACATACCCAACTCCTACGCCAGTATTCCATATCAGTGAACAGCTTTAACAGGGACTTAAGAGTTCAGCTCTGCAATAGACAAACACGTTTTACCTAAGCTTGAGCTCCTAGCAGGTCACTAACATTTCCACGGAGACAGATTGTTACCAGAAGGGTTCTGTCTCCTAAGAGATGAAACATACCTTTTTCTTCTGAGCTACTGTGTTTTGCAGCAACACATGCAGATGATAGTTTACTGCAATTACCAAATGCAACTCAACATTTATTTAGTGCAAACACTGATGTGTATTGCTTACCTGCACTTTGGGAGGACTGAATTCCAGATTATAGACTCTGCCACTGGCAGGGTGGATCCAGCGTGCTGTGAGCCGACATTTTATGGTCTCAAATGGCACATCTAGGTTAATCACAGTGTCTATTTGACATTCTTTGTCCAGGGCTTCTGCCTGAGCAACCGTTCTGGGGAAACCTTTTTAAAGGAGACAGCTCCATAAAAATCCAAAGGAAGACTTATAGCGAGCATTACCTGAATTCAGTCATTAGAGAAAATAATTGTCAGAAAAAAAAAGCAGTCATACTGCAACGGTTGAGGAGACATCAGATTTTCCAGTGTGTTATGGCACTTCACCTTGGTAAGTGCCTCCAAGCTTCCATTTCCTCATTTCAGTTAACATCTTTCCAAAAGTGGAACAAACTAACACAAAAAGACCATATACTCATATGCGCTACATACCACTCTATTGAATAAAAGCATTGCATACACATTTTGAACAATAAAAGCTACAGGCAGTTTACTCAGAGATCTGCAACAATCTAGAAACATTTGTAACAACTCTTAATTCTACAGCTGTGTAAGTCTGGCTTATCACAAACCTATTTTATTAGTCAGAGTACCCCCAGTTTATCTACCAGAGGCAGTTCATAATCGATTTTACATAAAAGAGTTACTTTAGAAAGAGTTCTGTAAAGTCTAGGGTATGGAACTATGTGGGGAGTGAAGGCGGTAAGATTTGCATGAAAAAGAGTTTGGGAATGAGCTCTGAGGCTTGGTGCTTGGCAAGCACTGGGGCGATGAGTTGAAACATGAAGGCCAGGGAAGGTAAACAAGTAAGCCTTGGGAGGACAGGCCAGGATGTAGATGTGGCGGAATCTCAGTTGGAGGCCAGAGGATGTGGGGGTTGTGAGAGGGTTTGCAACATTGTGATCGAACTGTTTACCTGGAGAGTTTCACAGGAGCCAATAAGATGGAAGGTTGTATGTATGTGCAGGTTGGGAAAGTACTCAACAAGCGGATAAAAAGGGCTTGGTGGTAATAAATGAGGATTTGAGTCTCTGCATCAACTTGGGTCCGTGTCGTGAAATGCCACAGAGCTATCCTCAAGGATGATGACTATGAGAACACTCAGGCTGAACAGGAATCTGCCTCTTCACTAAAAAGACACTGCATTTTGCCCCATGAACTCAATGGCTCCAGTAGCATGCCTTCAAAGGCACATATTACTGTTAGAAAAATCAAGTAGAACTTACCGGGGGGGAGGGGGGGGGGGACAGAACGAGAAAAACAAGGTCTAAAAAAAGAATTTTAAATGAAAATTTGACCACAAGAACTTTAGTGGTCAAAGCTATTGCAAAACATGCTACTGAACCTTGGATTGACTGGAATAATACCTCTGCCCACAGAGATCCTTCACAGTCTCATGTTCTTCAGTAGTTTGTAATTTTCAGTATATGACAGAAGTAAACTTCTCCATAAAGGCAAGTACTGATAGGTAAAACTTAAGAAACACTCCTCTGTATAACTCTGGTTGATGAGGCCATCACCTGAGTAAGGAACCAGCCAAGAGCTAGCTTTAGAACAGGAAAAGAAAGAAAAAAGTCTTAAGGCTACTGTGTCTTGTCTAACACATCACAACAGCAAACAGTTGACTAACTCAGACCAAGCTCTTGCTTGTGCGTTAAGTCTCATGCACTTGGTTTGCATCACAGTCAACTGCCCTTCATGCTACTTCTCTCATGTTGACATTATTTCACTGAAGTGCTTCTAAATGTTAAGAGCAGAGGGAGAGCCAGGACTCCAGCACTGCTGTTCTTACCGCTGACAAGATAGTCAGCCACCACACATCCTAGTTACACAGCTGGAAAAGGAGTTTGCTTTGTGACTTAGTAATGAGAAACTTCCTCTAAAAATTAAAGTGCCTTTACAAAAGCGTTCAGCTGAAACTCAACCAGTTTCCTGCATTCTGTGTTTTCTCAATACAGAAAAAAAAGGATCTACAAAATGTGATGAAATATGGAGTATCCAGCAACGCAGAGAAAAATGCCATAATTATACAGTACATCAGTCTAAGCAAATCATACCCACACAAATGCGCCTCAGTCTACTATATCTGCTATGACTCTAGAACTCACCAATTTATCACAGACAGTGGAAATGGGTATTTGGCTAAGTCAGCATACAAGCAGCACAGCAAAGCTGACCTCAGCTGTTTGTTCTGAGCTGCAGTTACCAAACTAACAACTTCCTGGTTAACGTATTACAACAGAACAGCATGGTTCCTACAGAGCCGATTATGCCAGCTATTCCTAGTGTAATTCACCGAGTCTCATTAGAAATCCTGATACAAACTAGATTTGTGCTCCAGAAGTTTAAAGAAGGCAGCATGTTAACATGCAACAGAATTACAGTCTGCACCCCATCCTCCTGTTAAAGAGCTGCCAGTGTGCCCAGCTATACTGTAGAAGTATCCAGACCCACAAGGCTGTATGTAACACAGGACCTAGAACTAAAGAAAAAAAACATCTGCAGCTCTTTCATTTACTGACTAGGTTTCATCCTGCTGTTCACTGTAGGAATTAAGCCTTTGTCTTCAATAAGGAAGAATATAACTATGACTAAAACCACCAGAACAGATCCCTGTACTAGAAGGAATTAAAATTAAAGCACCAAGGGCTAGAGAGTATGGTGGACTTTACACTTCCCACTAAATAAAAAGCAACACCAGTATCTTCTTAGTTTTATCTACTGAGACAGGTTGTGACTAGAATCCAAAACCACACACATCCAGACTCGACACTATCTTTGTGCTGCGCACACAACTGTTCTCTCATGGGTTGGGATAACAAAAGTACCCAGCCATCTCCATTCGGTTCATGAAGATGGCAGCAAATGCATTTTGCCTCTGCTGTGAATGCTGAAACAGTATGCTTATGCTGCGCAACTGCAGAACAACTCACCCTAGAGAAAAGAATCAAAGAGCAAATGAAAGAGACCTTTTACAGCAGTTAAGCAATGTTTTTGTTAGTGATTTATTATACACTGCACTGCTGCAGTACTTGCTTTCCATACCTATCTTGTTGCTGCACCACATACCTACCTTTCTGTTTAAATAATTCCTCAGTCCCATTCTCCCAGAGTGTTCCATTCCCCAAGGACTTTAACAAGAAAAGGCCTTTAAAAAAAAGAAACTTCTCAATGCATATTTCAAAGGAGAAATAAAGCATAAGGATTACCAGAACTGCTAGTTTTGAAATTTTACTGGAGTGTTCAACTACCCTTTTCAACATGAATTAAATATTCCTGGAACACTCTGAAGGTGTAACCCAAAGCATTTCACAGCCAAAGAAACTGTGGCAGACTTGCTGCTGAAGTTTTCATTATAAGCTGGGAAGAAATACTCTGCAGTTAGTCAAGGATGGCTACTGGAGCGTAGCCGATCACCAGTGACCAAAGCAGTTCAAGCTTTCCAGTGCAGATTTTCTCTCCATATATAATGATATCCAACACGCTAACTTACCATCCAACATCCAGTTGTACCGATCTAGACCTTTTAGCTCATTCAGCATTAGTTGTGTCATGATGTCATCTGGAATAAGCTGCCCCTGATCAATGTAGGACTTGGCAAGGATTCCAACTTCTGTGAAAGCAAGAGAAGTCACATTACACTATCTCTGACCTCCAGAGGGCACGAAAGAGCCCACATGCCTGCAAAAAAATTTGTTTTGATCAGGATGGCGCAGAACTGTAAAGCTGTAAACAAGACAGACAGTACCAAAATTCAGTATCAGATGATCCATTAGGGTCTGGATATGCAAATAGCTATCAGATTAATTTGATCAGTTTATAGTTCCACAGATGTCAGCAGGGCATTCAGCACACCTCTATCCCCACACCCTCCATACAATTTTACTGGTAAGTATTTGAAATACTAGGTTCCAAAACCTAAAACGGGGAGACGTCATTAAGTAAAAGATTCTTCAAAAGAAAAAAACGTAAAGGATACATTTGTTAAGATATCAGCCCTTACATTTCCTGTCAAGAAAAGTATTTTCTCAGTTTAACGGCTAGTTACTAACTTGTGACTTCACTATGAAGAGGGACACCTTCGGTATTTAAGAGAGCAGTATGCAGTGGAACATGCTTGCCAGATATGTATTTTTGTGATACTAGAGTTACAAGAGCATGTTTATAGATGTTGTAAACTATTTATGGGAGCATGCAGACACTAGTATTTTCCCATGGAACTGAATAACCTTTAATATGAGTCATTTAGGCCACTGGCTTGCTAAAATGCAATCCACGCACCACAGTTCCAGGTATCACACCATGCTTCAACAAGACAGGCAGTAGCATGCTGTAGCTCATCTAAATTAAGGATACAGTCAGGAAGAAAGTCATTTGCCTGGGTTGTATCATAGACAAAAAGTCCATGTAGCCTTCATTTATAAAACGATTACTCAATTACATAAGTCACCCAGAATAGCAGCTAGGCTGGTTTTACTGTGGATCTGTGAAAGCCTTTACTTGCAGCCAATTCAGATCTAGTTACAGAAAACTAAACAGAAGAGAAAATGGGGTGGACTGACATGCCAACACAAAATGTAACCACTTTCAGCAGAAAGCAATGAAGAATGCCAGTCCCATCACTTGATGCAGTACTGGAACATTCAATATCACAGATGCCCTACTTCAGACAAGGCAAGTGAAAAGCACTAGATGCCCTCAAATAATGCAAACAGTAGTGTGGGTGCTGAAAAAAAAAACAAACAACATAAAGGGACAATTTCCCCTCATTGGGTGTTCACATCTATAGTCAGGCTTTGAAAACCCTGAAGACCATTTAGAATTAGGCTCTATGCACCCTCAATCAGACTTCAAATAAGCCACACAATGTGGAAAATAATCAGACACTGGAGTACTGGAGTCTTCCAGCACATCACAAACTGGAAAGGAGGAGACAGTCCACCTGCATGTGAAGTCTCTATGCTTTTTCCTACCTCCCATCTTTGAGATCAGCAAGTCTTACCTTGTTTGTTATTCTAGTGCACTTTGAATTATGTACCCTGCAGAAGTAGAGGCTAGAAGGATTACATCTAGATAGTTTAATGTGTACCTCAATGCATGGACCTGTTTCTGACTTACACTGCAGGACTGCTCTAGCCACAATGAGCTTCAGAATATGCAGAAGGCAGGGTTGATAATGAAGCTAACATACTCTGAAAAGACAGATGTGCTTTTGGGCCCAGAGAGGTTTGGAGTATGGCAAGCTGTAAAGTCCTATTATTAGACCAACAGAGCTGGAAACATGCTGTTTCTCTCTACAAACCTCAGGTTGTTCAGAAAGTCACTATTGCAGAAGAAAAAAAATAGGCACAAATAGTTATATGTTAGGACAAGAAGTCTGCATACCACAACTTCTTTTTTCTTTTTTTTTTTTCCTTTTTCTTTTTTCCTCTTCCTGTTGTTGGTGCTTGGAATCTGTGAGGTTTTGTTGTTTTTATTTTGTTCTAATTGCTTCTCAGCCTAGGTCCAAAGCTGCTACAGGCATGGCAGTTTTTGGCATTAAAAGCAACACAGGTTTCTTCCCTTCCTAGGTGATAACAGGTATATATGTTTTACAGTTTTGCAAAAGATTGGCATGTCATAACCAAATTACAGCACGCAAGCTCTAGCCATATTCAGACAAAAGGTTGCTTAGTACTAGAGAGGTGGTCACAGACTCTCCACTCTGCAAAGCAGCAGAACATAGTAATAACTGCAAATTGCTAAGGACATTCACATGTTTAACAGGACTCTTCAACAGACAGAAGTCCATTTTCACAAGACATCAAGTGCCAAAAATGGCTCTGTATAGCTACTGTTGATTATATTTACTTTTCCAAGTGTTTTAAGTGCCCAACTTATAAACACTGCTTCCAAAGAACCGGGAATTGCAGGACTTTTCTATGACAATCAAAACTCATAAACTCTTTGCCTTGACTAAACTTGTCGGAGCTTTCTGAGTTGCATCTCAGTCCTTCTCCCTCCCTCGGTGTACTGCTTACTCCTGTGACATCAGTATTCATCTCAATCGTCCACAGACCATTTCTGCAATTAATGACTCTCAGTAAAATTAAAACAGAGCTTCATCTATGTTAGTTTGTGAATGAGAAACTGTAGCAGATTCTTTCAAGTTCTACACTAGCCAATTCAGAACAAACTTAAAATTTCTTACACCCTCCACTGGCTTCCCTCCTCACGTTTGGGGTTTTAACACTTCTGCTACACTTTCATTCCACATCTTGGTTCTCCTTCACATTCTTTCATCTGTCAAACCCACCTAGAACACTTTGACAAATCACTTTTTCCACTACTTCCTGGCTCCCTCCTCAAATCAAGCAATGGGGTACTTCCACTTGCAACTTCCTCTTCTCACACAGCCTTCTGCTTCATTCTTTGATCTTGCTTCCAAGATGTAATGAAAGAGCACAAAACCTTAAGCATTTAGTAAATAATGTATTTCCTTAGTCTTCTGGAATACCTTCCATTCTCATGAGGTCTTACATGTGCTGAAAGTTTCTAACATCTACTATTTCGCTTTTGTGACCCTCTGTAAATAAAAACTTAGGCTTGCACAACCCAGCACACAGAAAAAGTGTTAATGTGACCAGATACGCCTGCACAGGTGGTGCTTCTAGCAAATGTTTAACTTGTAGATATCAACTGTAGTAAAGTCAGTCAACTGAGCCAAATTCATTGTTCTTACAGATCAAACAGAACTCATGTGAAAAGAGATGTGGAAATCACATCATAGTTGATTTCATAATACAGGTAATTCTTCACCTTCAAACATGCTTATAAGCTTTCAAAGTCAAGTAGTTTGCCAGTTAGCTAACCATAATATTGCAGTGATACTTACAAGTGAATCCAGTCCCCTGCAGCTTCAAAGTACGGGAAGTAACAATACTGTCACTTCATCACATGCTATCTGAAATGGTTCTTAAAAGGTTTTCAACCCCACCGTGAAGAAAAGCAGATGTAGAAGTCTGGAAGGAACCTTTCATCATTGCAAAAATCCACCAGAGAGAGGAGTTGTGGCATCTCAACAGAGCCAGATGTCAAGCTAGGACTATATAATACAGTTAAGTGTAATTCACATCATTACCTAATTCAAGCAACTGCAGGCAAACACAGACCATACTGAAATCTAAGCATGGTATGAACTTGCTGTGAGGTAGTAATAATATTAAAAGCACAAGGTAAGCAGTCTGAGAAATTCTGTCCCTTGTTTTTGGAAAGCACCACTACAGTCACGGCTTGCCCCGGATCGTCCCCGCCACCACTCCCCCCACTCCCCCCCCCCCCCCAGTTTGTACTGTGTACCATCCCCGCTCCTACCTGTCCTCTTCTGCATGTTGTCTCTCAGCAGGTCGCCGCTGGAGAGGTGCTTCATCCCGAAATGTTTGATAATCCGAGCGGAGACGGTGCCTTTCCCGGAGCCCGGGGGCCCCATGATGACGGCGCGGAGCAGCGGCGGCACCACCATAGCTCCGGAGGTGCGGGCAGGGGCAGGGCAGCGGCTGAGCGCCGCCTTCCTGCGGAGCGCCGCCTCGGCTGCCCTCCGGAGGAGCCGGAGGGGGGAACCCGAGGGTTTTTCGGTCCCAGGGTTAAAAGAAACGACAACAGTGGCAGATTTTCTGGCTGTCAGTGAGGGGCGCGAAGGTAAGAAGCTTTAAGAAGTACCGGAAGGGGAGAAAAGAAAATGAATAAAAATCCAGAACAACGTTAAATACAACTACCTGAAAGGAGGCTGCAGTGAGGTGGGGTTTGTTCTCTTCTCCGAAGTTACGAGTGATAGGACAAGAGGTAACGGCCTCAAGCTGCACCAGGGAAGGTTTAGATTGGATATTAGGAAATATTTCTTCACAGAGAGGTTAATCAGACATTGGAACAGGCTGCCAAGGGAAGGGGTGGAATCACAGTTCCTAGAAGTGTTCAAAAACCTCAGTGATGCGGTTTAGTGGTGGTCTTGGCAGCTCTGGGTAATGGTTGGACTTGATGATCTTAAAGGTCTTTTTCAACCTAGTCGATTCTATGAGCCAAAAGCAAATCTCATTTAGAAAGTTAAGTAGCAAAGAGCATTACGGCATCACTGCTCTGATCAACCCCTTTTCCTCCATTCCCAGGAACCCCATTTCGGCTTCTTTCTCCTCCCCACCCCCTTGCCCCTTCACCACCCCTCCTCAGAACTCTGCCACAGTCAGTTCCCACTCTCAGTCCTGAACTATCATGAGGTAACAGAATAGTTAGGGTTGGAAAGGACCTTAAGATCATTTAGTTCCATCCCCCCTGCCATGGGCAGGGGCACTTCACACTAAACCATGCCACTCAAGGCTCTGTCCTGCCTGGCTTTGAACACTGCCAGGGATGGAGCATTTACTGCTTCTTTGGGCAACCTGTTCCAGTGCCTCACCACCCTCACAGTAAAGAACTTCTTCCTTGTATCTAACCTGAACTTCCCCTGTTTATGTTTAACCCCCTTACGCCTTGTCCTATTGCTACAGATGACATCTTCCAAATGACATCCATCAGTTCCTTCCGATAAATACGATGTAGTGATTCACAGCTACAGCAGAACATGATGTTTTCACCAAAACAGAAGATTGTACCACATACTGAGCGTTCACTGCCGTGTTCACCACAGGAGGAATGGGTTTTCCTGCTAAGGGTTTTGGAGATGCTGACAGATTGCAACTGCTCTGAGCTATAAAGGCCACAGTGAAAATACGGTCTCTCAGAAAGCAGAGCTAATGCCAAAAGATTAATGAAATTTAACTTCCATTCTAAAACCTTGATTAATTTCAAAGCTTTTACAAGACATATGCAAGAGCTACAAGAAAACATTCAAATGGATGTGCAGTACATAACAACAGTGTGAAAATGGGAATATAGTCCCAAAACAGGTGATAAAATAAATTGCCTTAACAATTAAATAGGAAGGCACTGTCTTAGCACAGAAATTTTAGTATGAGCATAAAGCATCTTACACTGAGCAACATGAACCTCCTTAACTGAACCTAGTAAAAATTTATTCTAGAGGGCAGAAATAGTGAAACATTCAGGGCTTTATGGATGTTCCCAGGGCAACAACTCAGTCTGCCAAAGCACCACAGCATTAAAAAAAAATTGGCAACAAAACCCCATTTAAATATCAGAAGCCACACTGCTCGATTTAAACTTCATGCTTCACAGACTGCTGAAAGGTGGAAATCCAGAGAATGTGTAGGCAACATCTAAGTGTTCCTGAAACAAATCTGCAGGAAAATGGAAGGTATTATATGAAATATATATGCAACAAATGACTAGATTTTTCAGAGAGATCATTAACCCTTATCTCCAAAATTACCATGTCTAAAAAGCAGAAATAATTTATCTGCCAGTTAAAGAGGGAGCCTGAAGTTCAGCCTCTCTACAGGCATTACTGAGCAGCTCAGAAAAACTCTGCAGAGGACTGCTAAATAATCCCACTGTTGAAAACTGCTTAGAAACATGTCTGAACTTCACAGACAATATGCAAAGAAGGGGTGGAAGTGGATGGAAAGGCACTCTCTCTCTCTCTCTCTCTCTCTCTCTCTCTCACACACACACACACACTCTAACGTAAGGCCTTTAGAGAATAAGAGTGAGCACTTCTATTGCCAAAATTATAAAAGTAAAATAAATGATTGTTCCTCTCTCTTCGGCTGTCTTTGTGGAGTCCAAACCTTGTCCTAGTGGTTTTGTGCAATAGCTGTGACATATTCAGAAGCGGAGAAGGAAATCGTGGGAGGATTTCTGGTACTGAAATAGGTCATTGGTCCATCAGTTTGTGTATAATGTTTTACACATCTATTCTGTATTAAAGAACATGCATGTGATTTTTTTCTGCAGCCATCACTTTGATGTTTAGGATGTAAAATTTTATTATTCTAATTCAAACTTAATTATTCATATCTTATCACAGTAGCCAATGTTTAATTATACAACTTGCATTGTATTCTGAATTAACCTTTTTCTGCTTACAGAACAGCTGCCTTATTCACACATGTAGCATACAGCTGTAAGTTAAGATCCTGACTCTCGCTCAGTAAGCTTATTGAAGTTGTCCTCATGGTGGCTGAACAGAAATATCAATTTTGTTCCAAACAAGCCCAGATGTTCTTTACAACAGAGAGTCTTTCAGATTTCTCAGTAATTGTTCAGGCATAAAAAAAAAAAAAACTTTTACAAGGCTTGTTAAAACTTGTCAAAAAAGTTCCTGTCATGCCTTGGAGATCATGTCATGTGTCCTTGGATATCTAAATACTTTCTTTTGAGCTTATTACATAATTCCTCTATTACTATTATTTAACTACTTTCCGAGTGTTCTATTTTATATCGGAATGGTTTATTACATGAATGAGAAGTGTCAGTATCCTAACAACAGCCTGCTAGTGTGTGTAATTTGGCAGGGTCTACTCTGGGACTAGTCTTGTTTAATATCTGTGAATCGCAGGGAGGAGACGGAGTGCACCATCATCAACTTTGCCAGTAACACCAAATCATGAGATCTTAGTGGACAGGCCCAAGAGAAGGGCTGCAGTTCAGCAGCATCAGGTGGAGAAATGTGCGAAGCAGCAACCTGACACAATTTGGGCAAAGGCAGGTGCAAAGTCCTGCACCCAGGACACACAAACTGCTGCAACAGTGCAGGCTGGGAAAGGACCAGTGAGGTAGCAGCTCTGCCAAAAACATCTGTGAGGCACAGCTGGACAACAGGCTAAGCACAACCTAGCACCTGCCCTGGCAGCAAAGAATAGTTACACCATGGGCTGTACTAACAGAAGGGTAGCCACTGCCAGGGGCAACTATTATCCTCCCTTATTAGGCAACCCTTAGACCATATTGGGATACTGCGGCAAGTTTTGGGCCATCCAGTTGTCACGGCTGCTGAACCCAAGACACCAGTGCAAGACAAACATTGATTAGTAGAAGCAGATTTATCAGGAGGTGACCAAGAGGGTCAGGGGCTAGGGAAGCAGCACTGCCAGAGTCTGAGGGAACCATGCTTGTTAGCCTGAAGAGAAGGGTTCAGAAGTACCTAACAGCAGCCTGCTAGCTCCTCCTATAGGGAGGTTGACTGGGAAGGCAGTGTGAGGTTCATTACTAAGGTGTGTGGCAGGACTCATGGGGTTAGGCAATAGAGCCAAAATAGTAGTAGTTTCATCCCGTCAGCATTTTTAAGACCCAGCTAGATAAAGCCCTGAGCAACCAAATCTGACCCCGCTTTGGGCCTTAGGTTGGACTTGAGATCTGAATTCCAACCTGAATTAGGTTGTGATGTTGTATTTTTAAAATAAGATGCCCCATATTTGAAATAAGATGTATTTTTAAAATAAGATGCCCCATATTTGAAAAAAAGGGCATCAAGTACTTACCCAATGAAGGCTACCATACATAGACAATACAGTTGCAAATTCTCCCTCAAAAATGTATACCATCAAAAATATTTGATGAGAAATTTTTTCATTTTTAATTAGATATTGGTTGAAGCATGTAGTGTGAAATGTTGTTAGCTTTATTTTTTTGTCTTAAAGTAGCAAATAAATACATGAATTTTTACAAACTAAACATATACAGCTGTGATTCTTTATTTAGATTTAAATATATTTTTTATAGTTTGCAAAGAGGAATATAACAGTATCACTTTTGTGGTGCCATTCCCAACTTTAGTAAACAATCTAATGCATTATTCCTCCCAGATGCTGAGTGTGCCAAATTATAACCCATCAGAAGGGCTGTCCAAAAAATCTTAATTTTCCTAGGAAATGTATGTTCTTGAGACAGATGTTTACTTTCTGTACTCCAAGCTTCTTACACTCAAAATCTTATTAACAATGAAGGTGAAACACACCTTATTTATAAAGTAAAAAATTGATTGTTAACACATAATTGAAACCTTAACAGCCAGTGTTTGTTTTCAGGAGTATTTTATCTCAGTTATATGAGGACATTGTGACTGCCAATTTGTTTTCACATGCCTCAACAAGAACCAAATACTTAAAAACTGTTAACAGATGATAGCAAGTCATTGGAAATCACAGCAGAAGGATGAGGTGGACAGAACTAATAATATATGTGTGGGAGAGCAGGACAATACACAGAGGAAGAGAAATAAACGAGAGCAGAGGGTACATTTGAACTAGACGTGTTGGACTAGACATTTTCCGCACATATCAGAGGGTTCACTAATACGATGTTCAGACAATGCAGTGGGAAACTTCCATGGCTCCAGTGGAGGCACCTAGAAGCATTTTACACAGATTTCTTCAAAGTATAAGAACCTCTTGATTTCAGTGGGAGTGTCCACATTCCATCACATCCCATATCCATAACCTCATAGTGAACTGTTATTTAACTAGTGTTCTGTAATTATGCCTTAAAGGTTTGTAAAAGTATAGAAGACAACTATGGTGATTGTGGAAGCCCTATTGAATGCTTCTGGGTCAAGATCAGAAGGGTCATCTCCAAGGGGGGATCTTAAAATAAGAATCTGCTATCAACCTGAAAATCAGGACCATAATGCCAAAGAAGCAATATTTGGTTCACTTAAGCAAGCTTTGGGTCAACAGAAACAGTTCCTATGGGTGGCTTTAACAACCCAGATATTCGTTGGAAAAGCAGTAGAGCAGCTCACATCATCCATCAAGTTCCTGGAATGCGCAGAGGACTGCTTCCTCATACAAATGTTAGATGTGCCAACCAGGCATAAGGCACTACTCACAAACCAGGAAAACCTGCTCTGTACTATCTCAGTTAGTAATAGAGTTGGTGCAGTGATCGCAATATGGTGGAGCTTGGGATCCAGCTGAGCATGCTGAAGATTAGTACTAAGACAAAGGTTTTAGATTTCAGAAGAGCAATCAGAGCTCAGCTGGGAGGGGTTTCCTGGGAAACTTCCATGAAGGATAAAGAAGCTAGTGAGTGCTAGGAGATTTTCAAGAACTCTCTCCTGGAAGCACAAACCAGTGCTAAAGTCCCCTTTAAAGGTAAAAGAAGTAAGGAGGTGGAACAAAAGACCTCCTTGGTTTTAACTGTGAGCTTCTGAGTCTTCTTAAAACCAAAAGAGAAACATACAAGATATAGAAAAGTAGACGAATACCCACTGAGAACTACAAGATCATTGCTAGGGTGTGCAGAGATGCAGTTGGAAAAGCAAAAGCTCAGCTCAAACTGAAATTGGCCAGAGATGTAGAAAAAAAACCCTCAAGAAAGGTTTCTTCAGGTACTTAAACATCAAGCAGAAACAGAAGGAAAATACTGGCCTGATAGAATTAGTCACTGACAGTGCGGAAAAGGCAGAGGTTCTCAGCACTTTCTTCACCTCTGTCTTTAACAGCACTGCCGAGCCCCAGGCCTTGGGAACAAAAAAATGGGTTGATGCACAGACTCACCAAGTGAAGAAGAGTTGGCCTGTGAATTATTACAGCAGCTTGACCCCTGCAAATTGAGAGGACCTCACAGGCTGGAGAGGTTTCAGAGAAGGGCCACAAAGATGATTCAAGGATTGGGAAGCCTACTGTATGAGGAACAGCTGAGAGAACTGGGTTTGTTCAGCTTTGAGAAAGGAAGGTTTGGGGAGACATAATCACCATGTGCCAGTATTTAAAGGGTGGTTAGAAAGAACATGGAGACTGCCCTTTATAGGGAGTCCCATTGAAAGATGAGTGGTACTTCAGACTGGGAAATATATGGATTCTCCAGGATCATCCACTTACACTTTTAGGAAACTGACTTTTAAAATTAAACTCTGGGTAGAAGACTAACCTTGTGTATATCCTAGTTCAAGACAGCCTGTGGTCCATTCTCTTTTGTAAGCTTCACATTTTCATAAACTTTTTCTGAATTTTCTTCTGACCAATATGTCCTTCCTTTGTTCTTCCTCAGAGTTTGCTACTGTAAGTAACAAACATGTGGGGCCATATTATCCCAGGAGTTCCTCAGAGGATTTCCCAGCAAGGGTCAGTATGCATGTGGGGATGCAAGTGATGTTCTGTTGCATCTCCTTTCAAAGAATCTGTAAAACACAGTGCACTGGATAAACAAAAGTACCAGATCAAGAAACAACGTAAACAGCGATAGGGTCATCTGAGAATACCCAGGGACTATTTTATCCCCAAGTTGCAAGTAACTGATCTTTACTCAGTTACACTCAGAGCACATTCCCTCACCAAAATGCCAACAAACTGTGAGAACAGGCAATGCAGAACGTTACCTAGTCAGAATACTTCATGCAGCTGAATTTCCAATATGAGCATTCAGGACAAGATCTACAGATAAAAATTCCCTGTTATCTCCTATAAGTATCCAGCCTCAGGAACAAGACACAACCAATTTATTAATTGTCATGTGTGTCCATGCACACACACAGACCACACCCACTCAATGTCATGAAGATCAAGGAGAGCAAAGTGCAAAGTCCTGCAAGTGGGGATAGCGAGACCCACCCACATGTTAGGGACCACACCACTGGGAAGCAGCCTTGCTGCAAAGGACCTTCTGGTCCTGGTGGACAGCAAGCTGAACGTGAGCCAGCAAACGTGCCCTTGTGACAAAACTGGTGAACATGTCCTGCACTGCAATAGGAGAAGTGCTGGCAGCAGGTTGAAGGAAGTGATCCTTGCCCTCTACTCAGCAATGGTGAGGCCACACCTAGACTGCTGTGTCCAGTTCTAGGCTACTCAGTACAAGAGAGACTTGGACATATGCCTGTGAAGGGACCGCGAGGTGTTGAAGGGACTGGAGCATCTTTCCTAGGAGGAAAGGCTGAGAGAGCTGGGACAGTTCAGCCTCAGGAAAAGAAGGGCCAGGGGGAATATCCTCCATAGGTATACATACCCAAAGGGAATGTGCAGCAAAGACAGGCTCTTCTCAGCCTCTCTTCTGACAACTAGAGGCACTGGGTGCAGAGTGAAAAACAGGAGGTGCCCATGAACATCTGGAGACACTTTTTTACCATGAGGGTAACTGAAACCTGGCAGAAGTTGCCCAGAGAAGCTGGAGAGTCTCCCGCCTTTGAAATACTCGAAAGCTGTCTGGACATGGTGCTGAGCAATGGGATTCAATTGATCATGCTGGAGCAAGGGCTTTGGATGGCATGGCCTGCAGAGAGCCTTTCAATCTCAGTCACTGTGTAATTCTAAGCTTATAGCCATCTTCTGGCAGACAGTTGAGCAGATGCTTTTCTTCCAAGAAAATGGACATGCTATACACAGTTCACAGTATCACAGTATGCTAGAGATTGGAAGGGACCTCAAAAGATCATCTAGTCCAATCTCCCTGCCGGAGCAGGAACACCTAGATAATGTTACACAGGGATGTGTCCAGGCGGGTTTTGAATGTCTCCAGGGAAGGAGACGCCACAACCTCCCTGGGCAGCCTGTTCCAGTGTTCCGGCACCCTCACTGAGAAGAAGTTTCTTCTCAAGTTTAAGTGGAACCTCTTGTGTTCCAGTTTGTACCCATTACCCCTTGTCCTATCATTGTTTACCACTGAGTAGAGCCTGGCTCCATCCTCGTGACACTCCCCCTTTACATATTTATATACACTAATAAGGTCACCCCTCAGTCTCCTCTTCTCTAAACTATAGAGACCCAGCTCCCTCAGTCTTTCCTCATAAGGGAGATGCTCCACTCCCTTAATCATCTTAGCTGCCCTGTGCTGGACTCCCTCCAGCAGGTCCCTGTCCTTCTTGAACTGAGGGGCCCAGAACTGGACACAATATTCCAGACGCGGTCTCACCAGGGCAGAGTAGAGGGGAAGGAGGACCTCTCTCGACCTACTAACCACCCCCCTTATAATACACCCCAGGATGCCACTGGCCTTCTTGGCCACAAGGGCACAGTGTTGGCTCATGGTCATCCTGTCGTCCACTAGGACCCCCAGGTCCCTCTCTCCTACACTGCTCTCTAACAGGTCGTTCCCCAACCTATACTGGAACCTGGGGTTGTTCCTACCCAGATGCAGGACTCTACACTTTCCCTTGTTCTATTTCATCAAGTTATTCCCTGCCCAACTCTCCAGCCTGTCCAGGTCTCGCTGGATGGCAGCACAGCCTTCTGGTGTGTCAGCCACTCCTCTCAGCTTAGTGTCATCAGCAAACTTGCTGATAGTACACTCAATTCCCTCATCTAAATCATTGATGAATATATTAAATAATACTGGTCCCAGTACTGACCCTTGAGGCACTCCACTAGTTACAGGCCTCCAACTAGACTCCACCCCATAGACTACAACTCTCTGGCTTCTCTCCTTCAGCCAGTTCACAGTCCACCTCACTACCTGATCATCCAGACCACACTTCCTCAATTTAGCTGTGAGGATGCTGTGGGAGACTGTGTCAAATGCTTTGCTGAAGTCAAGGTAGACCCCATCCACCGCTCTGCCATCATCCATCCACCGTGTTATTTCCTCATAAAAGGCTAAGAGATTGGTCAAGCATGATTTCCCCTTGGTGAAGCCATGTTGACTGCCCCTCATAACCCTCTTATCCTTGATATGCCTTAAGATGGCACCAAGGATAAGGTGTTCCATCACTTTCCCAGGGATGGAGGTGAGGCTGACCGGTCTATAGTTACCCGGGTCCTCCTTCTTGCCCTTTTTGAAGACTGGAGTGGCATTTGCTTTCCTCCAGTCCTCAGGCACCTCTCCCGTTTCCCAAGACTTGGTAAAGATGATGGCGAGTGGTCTAGCAATGACTTCCGCCAGTTCCCTCAGCACCCGCGGGTGCATCCCATCTGGACCCGTGGATTTATGGATGTCCAGATTGCTCAACTGGTCTCTAACCCATTCCTCATCGACTAAGGCAAACCCCTCCATTGATCTGACTTCATCTAAGGTCTCAGGGGTACAGGGCTCTTCAGGACTGCCTGCAGCAGAGTAGACAGAGACAAAGAAGGCATTCAGTAACTCTGCCATCTCTGTATCTTCTGTCACCAGGGCACCCTATAACTTCAGTATGAACTAGAGTCAAAGGCAGCCAAGTGGTATGCCACAAGTGATATTGCCAATGCATTTTTCCTTTGGCAGCAGAGTGCAGGTCACAGTTTGGTTTACTTGGAGGGGTGTCCAGTTCACCTGGAACAGACTTCCCCCTGGGTGGAAACACAGCCCTACCATTTGCCATGGACTGATCCAGACTGCACTGGAACAGGGGCAAGCTCCAGAACACCTGCAATACATTGATGACATTATTGTGTGGGGCAACACAGCAGAAGAAGTCTTTGAGAAAGGGAGGAAAATAATCCAAATCCTGCTGAAAGCTGGTTTTGCCATAAAATGGAGTAAGGTCAAGGGACCTGCACAGGAGATTCAATTTTTGGGAATAAAATGGCGAGATGGACGTAGACAGATCCCCACAGGTGTAATCAACAAGGTAACAGCAATGTCTCCACCAACTAATAAGAAAGAAACGCAAGCTTTCTTGGGTGCTGCGGGGTTCTGGAGGATACACATCCTGAATTACAGTTTGATTGTAAGCCCTCTCTATCATGTGACCCGGAAGAAGAATGATTTTAAATGAGGCCCTGAACAACAACAAGCCTTTGAGCAAATTAAATGTGAGATAGTTCATGTAGGAGCTCTTGGACTGGTCCGGACCAGGCCAGATGTAAAACATGTACTGTACACTGCAGCTGGGGAGAACGGTCCTGTAAGCGGCGAGGAGAAGCAAGACACGCCAACCTAATATGGGTGATAAGCAAACTTCCACTTTATTTGTGGCGCAGTTCAGTTATATAGGCGTGGTATTTAGCCACGCCTCCTAGGCACAACAGTATTGGTTAGATCCACACAGCTTCCTCCACATTCTCCTCCCACATCTGGTTTCCGGTTACCTGTGAGGCCTACCCCTTGCCTTGCTCACACAAGGCCTCTAAGGCTCCATGGCCTTGCTCTTAGAGCCATTCTGCAACAACTCCCCCCTTTTTCTTTGTGCGAGCAAGACATTGTGGGTTATTCTGTTCACCTGTTTCATCACACAACTATAAGCAAGTCTAATAGCTACAATGATTAACATAACAATGATACATAAGCGCAGTGCTTCAAACAGCAGTGTTTAAGTCAACCTGTAATGCCCCGTGAGGACAACCATCTAGTTATCCCTAGGTTATTGCTCACTTGCGATTGCTGGGTAAGCTGAGCCAGGGTTCTCAGCTGTGCGTGCATCGAATTAGAATGATCAGAGAGATTCATACAACACATTCCATCAAACTCTTCACATCCATGTCCCTGTTCCAACAACAAAGGTTCTGCAGTGTTGCATGTCTTACAGAGTCAACATTAAACAACAAATCAGAAATTGCCTTCTATATAGTATTTGTCTGCTTAGCAACTCAGCAACTCAGTCTGTTTAGTTGAGCCAAGGCCCCGGCTGAAGCACTTACAGTGATTTGGCATATTATGACTGGATACATGTTTTGAAGACCCTTAGTGACTAGCATATAATTGGTTAAACACAGGTGTGAGAACTCAACCTCGAAAGCTTGCCAACAGTCCACAGTTCTCATTAATTTGGTGAATCCCAGCCTCTTATCTTGCTTGCTTAAGCTTCTTCGGGCCTCTCATGGCCTTGCTGTATCTTTCAGGACTATTCAAAGCTTATGTACCAATTATGCATTCTCCCGTAAGAACACTGTCTCCACATCTCCCCCCTTTTGTTTTATCCAGTAACAAGTCGCTACTACAGCAAGGCACACAAATTTACATTAGCAGAGTAACTATTACAGGGTGCAGCAGCATGTTGAAGATGCTGACGGCAGTGAGGGACTAGCCAATGAAATTTCTTACCAGTGGAATTCTCCCACCCTCTTAATTTGTTCCATCATATGCTTTATAAGACTACCATAGTGTTAGAATCTTTCCAGCCTTTGCCTTAGCATTTTCTAGCAGCTACTGCAAATTTGCATACTCTAACATCTCTTTTACAAGTGACAAATCTATACAATACAAGGTGTAGTTTCTTATTAGCAACTGGCTAGTAAATACAGGTGGTTTCACATACAAAATCATAACCTCTAATAATAGCTACTTTACAAGCACACATATTCAGGATGTTACTTTTCAGTTGCCCCCAAGTGATGTTTTGCAGTTATTTGTTCTCTCTCTTCCTCTATCTCATTCTGCTTGGGGTATTCACGGTCAGCTCCTGTAGCTGAGGCATCAGGTTTTTCCATTCATCTGTCCAGCTCATGGCAAGGCTTCACAAACTTTGCAGGCAGTCGCCATGGACCTGTAGGCAGGAGGACACAAATATACCCCCTCCCCCAGGTTATCAGTTCTTGAGAAGTAGACAGGTTAAACAGGTTAAATGCAGCATCATTACTGTCTCTCCCCCCCCCTTTTTGTTTTTGTTTTTGTTTTTTTTTTTTCCCTGCAAAAGACGGCCTGCTGGGCAGCAGCTATAGCGGCCTGGCTGCTTCAGCAGCAACCATAAATACCTGCCGGCAGCCGCACTTTTACATTAACTCTTTCATGTCCGAAATGTTAAACAGCTACCTGTTAAAAGCTTTTACATGAACCCAACAACAAGAAAAGTACACAGAACACCGTCTGCCCTCAGCGCACACACACACACACGTACGTGTGGGATCCCACAAGCACATGCCACACAACTACAATATTTGAAGCACAAAATCCAGACAATCATTACTCCCACTACAGTTCCACATGCAGAATGTAGCACAAGGACCCTGTGGAGACTAGTAGCAAACCAGCTCCAGGAAGCATCATTGCAGTGGGAGGTGGCAGGCTCAACCTTAGCGGGCATCCCCGCAGAGGCTCTGCCTCCCCCACATCGTATGAGGCTTGGGCTTTTATACTGACCAAAATGCACACTCATTCCGACACAGGTGGCCAGCCTGTGCTGGAAGAAGTGGCCAGCAGTATCTACAAAGGTCTCCAAAGATTGATAGAAACCTGGACATACTTATTTTTACCAACTTCTAGTACATGAGTATCACAGAGAAACTGTATGGGCTCCCCCTGTCAATTGCAAGAAAAATCATAACCTATACAGCTTGAGTATAAGAGGATTTTAACCCATACGTGGTCACTGCTTGTCAGGCCTCCTTAACTATTTTGAGATCAAGAGCTTCCCACTCTTTAGCCCCCTGCTGTGTAGTAAACACAGGATATGCAGAGATACCATTGCAGAAAATTCACCAGTAATGATCGCATCTTTGGTTAACCATTGTTACAGCTGAGCATCTCCAGGGCCAGTGAGTCTGAGCAGACCGACCCGGAGACGAAGAGTCCGAGTCTGGAAGCAGAGGATATAAATCTGGCTCGGATTCAGGGGATTCGGGGTCTGATCCTGGGCCAAACTCAGGGTCTCTGTTGCTCGCAGCTATGTCTTTCTTGTCAGATGTATCTCGTTCGGTATGTGGCCATCTGCAGACCTGGGTCCTCCATAACTGAGTTAAAAATTTCCACTCTAGGGCATAATGGGTTGGAAAGGCTCGCAGCTCCTTTAAATCTCCCGCTAGCGTATGATCTCTATTTTCTACTGCGTGCTTCAAAATGGCGCCGCAATCGATCCGGCGCTGAGGCACCACCCTCTTCCTTTCAGCTTCCTCGACATTCATCATGCGTACCCCTTCTAATATACTTTCTCTGTTCTTTTCCAAGTCCCTACTTTCAGAACTGGGGTGGTGGGGGAGCAGGGGGTTACACCTCCTCCGCTGCACCTTCTGATGAAGAAGGAGAAAAGGGGGGGGGGGGGGGGAAACCCTGTGCTCCCGCGAGTTGGGGGAAACGAGTTGTAATCTTCCCCCGGCTTCAACTGACTGGGGACGTCTGTTCCTAGTTTATCCATTGCTACCGCGGCAGTCTTCTTTTCCGCCTTTTATCTTTTTATACAGTTTATTACTTCTCACCATGGTTTACCGAGTTTCTTTGCCGTTTTATCATCATTAAGCATTGAGTCAAATAGTTCATCACCAAACTTTTGCCACTCACTCTCCTCAAAAACTGTATTAGGATCTACAAAAAACCCCTTAGCCTTCCCTACAGCCGCTAGACCTGCTAGCTGCTTTGGAGTCTCAGGCTCAATTCCCCGCTTTTATAAAAAGCACTGTAATAAGTCCAGGGCTACCTCTCGGTCCATTTTCATGGCCAGCCTTTTCCGGATCGTCTTCTTCTGGATTGTCCCGTAACCTCGGTCTCCAGATCAGCCTCCCGACGCAGCAGTGTCTGGTTCGCCCCAGCGGCGGACTCCTTTCGGTTAGTCCAAGCACCCAGGTCCGTCACGCCACCGCAGCAGCATTGCCCGCATTTCCCGGCTGCTGCCGCCGGCGCCGCTCACTCACCTTTCCGGGTCCCTGATACTCAGGGCCCTGTATTCCGGTCCCCGTTAACCGGGGCCCTGTATTCCGGGTCCCAGCTAACCGGGGCCCTGTATTTCGGGCCCGTGCTAACTGGGGCCCTGTATTCCAGGTCCCTGTTAACCGGGGCCCTGTATTCCAGGTCCCCAGTAGCTGGGGCCCTGTAGTCCATGGTCCCTGTTCGGGCACCATTTGTAAGCGGCAAGGAGAAGCAAGACACGCCAACCCAATATGGGTGATAAGCAAACTTCTACTTTATTTGTGGCACAGTTCAGTTATATAGGCGTGGTATTTAGCCACGCCTCCTAGGCACAACAGTATTGGTTAGATCCACACAGCTTCCTCCACATTCTCCTCCCACATTCGGTTTCCGGTTACCTGTGAGGCCTACCCCTTGCCTTGCGTGCACAAGGCCTCTAAGCCTCCATGGCTTTGCTCTTAGAGCCATTCTGCAACACGGTCCTACCTGGAGCCTCTGGCAGAAAGCTCCAGGGGAGGCTCGAGGTCGACCCCTTGGCTTTCGGAGTCGGGGATACAAAGGATCTGAGGCCAGCTATACCCCAACTGAGAAAGAGATATTGGCAGCCTATAAAGGGGTTTGAGCTGCTGCCGAAGTGACTGGCACTGAAGCACAGCTCCCCCTGGCACCCCGGTTGCCCGTGCTGGGCTGGATGTTCAAAGGCAGGGTCTCCTCTACACATCATGCAATTGATGCTACATGGAGTAAATGGGCTGCACTAATTACACAACAGCTCGAATAGGAAATCCCAGTCATCCAGGCATTCTAGAAGTCATCAGGGACTGGCCAGAGGGCAAAGATTTTGGAATGTCATCAGAGGAGGAGGTGATGCGTGCTGAAGAGGCCCCAGCATATAATAAACTGTCAGAAAGTGAAAAGCAATATGCCTTGTTCACTGATGGGTCCTGCCATATTGTGGGAAAGCATCAGAGATGGAAGGCAGCTGTATGGAGTCCTCGACAACAAGTTGCACAAACTGCTGAAGGAGAGGGTGAATCGAGTCAGTTTGCCGAGGTGAAAGCCATCCAGATGGCCCTGGACATTGCTGAATGAGAAAAGTGGCCAGTACTTTATCTCTATACTGACTCATGGATGGTGGTAAATGCCCTGTGGGGGTGGTTGCAGCAATGGAAGCAGAGCAACTGGCAATGCAGAGGTAAACCCATCTGGGCTGCTGCACTGTGGAAAGATATTGCTGCCCGGGTGCAGAACCTGGTGGTGAAGGTACGTCATGTAGATGCCCATGTACCCAAGAGTCGGGCCACTGAGGAACACCAGACCAACCAACAAGTGGATAAAGCAGCTAAGATTAAAGCTAAGATATTGCTGCCCGGGTGCAGAACCTGGTGGTGAAGGTACGTCATGTAGATGCCCATGTACCCAAGAGTCGGGCCACTGAGGAACACCAGAACAACCAACAAGTGGATAAACCGGCTAAGATTGAAGGGGCTCAGATGGACTTAGATTGGCAACATAAAGGTGAATTATTTTTGGCCCTGTGGGCCCATGACACTTCACGCCATCAGGGCAGAGATGCAACATAGAGATGGGCTCATGATCGAGAGGTGGACTTAACAATGGACGCTATTGCCCAGGTTATTCATGAGTGTGAAACACGTGCTGCAATTAAACAAGCCAAACGGTTAAAGCCTCTTTGATATGGAGGACGATGGCTGAAGTCCAAATATGGGGAGGCCTGGCAGACTGACTATATCACACTGCCACCAACCCGCCAAGGCAAGCGCCATGTGCTTACCATGGTGGAAGCAACCACCGGATGGCTGGAAACATACACTGTAGCCCATGTCCCTGCCTGGAACACTATCTTGGGCCTTGAGAAACAGATTTTGTGGCAACACAGCATCCCAGAGAGAATTGAGTCAGACAATGGGACTCATTTCTGCAACAACCTTATAGATACTTGGGCCAAAGAGCGTGGCATTGAGGGGGTATATCACATCCCCTACCAGCCTCTGGGAAAATCAAACGGTACAATGGGCTGTTAAAAACTACACTGAGAGCAATGGGTGGTGAGATTTTCAAACACTGGGATACACACTTACCAAAGGCCACCTGGTTAGTCAACACCAGGCCCAGCCCAGTCAGAACTTTTGCATACTGTAGAGGGGGACAAAGTTCCTGTGGTGCACATAAAGAATTTGGTGAGGGAAGACAGTCTTGGTTATTCCTGCTTCAGGTAAAGGCAAACCAACTCTTGGGATTGCTTTTGCTCAGGGACCCAGATATGCTTGGTGGGTAATGCGGGAAGATGGGGAAGCCCTCAAGAGGATTTGATTTTAGGAGAAAACAGCCAATGAACTTAATTGCATGCTGATGCCTGCTATGTAATACTTTTATAGCTCACCAACAAGGCTGTAGGGAGTACCTGACATCTCTTTCTGATACCAGGTGAGATAGTTCTCTTCCTGCAGGTGGTATGCTGTCTTGGAAGATCTGTGCTGTCAAAAAGAGGACTTATGGGAGCAAGTAAGCAGGCTGTGCAGCATCAGGAAAGAGGAAAGGGAGATAGACAGGATCTGCTCTGAAACTCAGATGCTTGAAAAGCCACCAGTCCTAACTGCAGTAGAGAAGCTGGCAGTGTCCACCCCTACTGTTAAGTGCAACCTCTGTCGAATGGAAAGGATGGAAGCTGGAGATGTCAAGCACAAAGACAAAGGCTCCTTTGTCACCTAAGGACTTGAAACTATAAAGTAAGTCCACTGCCCTCAAAGTTGAAGAGGAGACTTATATGCCTTCATGGTCCACCTGACCCTGAACCATGCAATACCCCCAGGAAGAAACAGTGATTAATTGTAATGGGTAACTCCTTGCTGCAGGGGACAGAGGCACCCATCTCTTGATCTGACATATCATCTAGAGAGGTTTGCTGCCTCCCAGGGGCCTGGATCCAGAATATTCTGTGGGGACAAATGAAGCTTGTCTTTAACTACTACTTTAACTACTGCTCCCTACTGATCTTCCACGGGGGTAAAAATGATACTAATAGGGGCAGCTTGAACAGGGTCAAAAGTGACTACAGATCTCTGGGGGCCGTAGTCAAGGGCCGTAGGTCCAGATGATGCTCTCAGTCCTGCTGCTTAAAGGGAAATACATGAGGAGGAAGGAACTAATGGAAACATTAGTAGCATGTTAATAATTGGATGCAGAGCAGGTGTTGGTGACAGGGTTTAAGACAATGGGACCCTGTCTGCAGGTTAGTCTCTGTCTGGGATAGATCAGATTCAAATCACTAAGCGTGGCAAAGCAATTTTTGCCAGTGATGGCTGACCTCATAAGGAAGACCTGAACATCAATAAAATGGAGCTTAAGCAGGGCCACTTCCAGGATTTGTGTGTAAGCAAGGAAGGGTCTAGAGGGCACAATTATAGAGAAATCCCCAAAACCCTTTCTAGGAAGTCAACATGTTGAGGTGCCTCTCTAAAGTGCATACTGATCCATACAGTGTGAGAAATAAACAGTGAATTAGAGATATGTGTGCATTTGCAGGGCTATGGTAGTACTGGGATCACAGAGACATGGTGGGATAGCTCCCTTGACTGGAGTACTGCAGTGAAGGCATACTGGCTCTTTAAGAGGGATGGGAAGGAAAGATGAGCAAGGAGAGTTGCCCTTTGGAAGAGAGAGGAGCTGGAGCGCACAGAGTTCTGCCTGGAGATAGACAAGGAGCCAACTGAAAGCTTATGGGTAAGGATTAAAGAGAGTAAAGGTAAAGGTGATGTTACAGTGGGTGTCTGCTACACACCATTTGACTAGGAAGAAAACGTCTACAGAGACAGAGGGAGCAGCCTCACAGTTGCAGGCCCTGGTCCTCATGGGAGATTTCCACCACTCTCACATCTGCTGGAGGAACAACACAGCAGTATATAAGCAATTCTGGAGGTTCCTGAAGTATAGTGATGATAACTTTCTCCAAGTGACAGAGAAGCCAACAAGGAGATGAACCTCATACCCACCAACAGCTTGCTGGGAATGTTAAGGTCAAAGGCAGCTTTGGCTGCAGTGAGTGACCATGAGGTGGTGTATCTCAGGATCCTGATGGGAGGGAGAAGGGTAGAAAGCAAGGTCACAACCCTGGACTTCAGAAGAGCAGACTTTGGCCTCTTAAAAGATCATCTTGGAAGAGTTCTGTGGTCCTGGAAGGAAGCGATGTCCAAGAAAGCTGGTTAATATTTGAGTATCACCCCTTCCAAGCTCGAGAATAGTCCATCCCAATGAATAGTCAGTGAGGCAAAAACACAAGGCAGCCTCTGCGGATGTGCAAGATGTTCCTGACCGAACTCAAGCACAAAAAGCATACAGAGGATGCAAGCAGGAACAGGTAACCCGGGAGAAATACAGAGATGTTCCTGAGCATACAAGGAAGAAGTTAGGAAAGCTAAAGCCCAATGAAATTGGATCTGGCTGGGGACACGAAAGAACAAGAAAGCTTCTATAGTTATATAGGTGACAAAAGGAAGAAAAGAGAAAATGAGGGCTTGTTGCTGAATGAGATAGGGGATCTGGTTACATAGGACATGGAAAAGGCTGAGGTACTGAATGCCTTCTTTGCCTTAGTCTTTACTAGCAAGACCACCCATCAGGAACCCTAGAGATCAGGAGAAAAATATGGAGCAAAGAAGATGTACCTTTGGCAGAAGAGGATCAGGTCAGGGAATACCTGATATGTAAATCCATGTGCACTATTGGGATACACCAGTGAGTGCTGAGGTAGCTGGCAGATGCCATTGTGAGACCATTCTCAATAATCTTTGATAGATCATAGGAAATGGGAGAAGTGCCCAAGGAGTGGAGGAAAGCAAACGTTACTCCTATCTTCAAGAAGGGCAAAAAAGGACCCAGGGAACTGGAGGCTGTCATCTTAATCTTATTCCCTGGGAACGTGATGGAGCAGCTAATCCTGGAAACCATTTCCAGGCACATGAATGATGAGAAAATCACTGGGAGTAGTCAGCATGGCTTCACCGAAGGGAAGTCATGCTTGACCAACTTGATGAACTTCTACAATGTAATGTCTGGCCTGGAAAGTGAAGGAAGAGCAGTGGATATTGTCTACCTGTACTTTAGAAAAGGCTTTTAACCCTGTCTCCCGTAAAATCCTCATAGAGAAGCTGTTCATGTATAATGTGGTTGTATAGTCTGATGAATAGTGTGGGTAGTCAGTTGAAAGCCGGCTGAACGGCTGGTGTCAGAAGAGAACTTTCTGGTACATACTATTTACAATTCTAACTGGGTTGGGCTTTTTTTTCCTCTCTTCTTTCTGTGTCTACAATATGAGATTTCTTTTGGCAATTAGATAAAATATGTAGTATCTCACCAGTGTGAACTTACACACTACACTTTTATCAACTGTGGAACTCCATCACACAGCAATAAGAATGCCTCTCCAGAGCAAGGACAGCAAAAGCAACAAGTGCTATTTACCATGACTCAATTTACCAGAAGATGTCACCAGTGTCAAATACTGGCAAGTATAAAAATAACTTCATAGGCTTATCATTCAGGAATTGCATTTGCAAAGGTGATTTACAAAATACACATCCTGACAAAATCATTACTGTTGTAAAAATCGTTCCTGTAAAGCAGGGATTTTTATAACACATACAGGTGACTAGTGGTACATTTTTTCTAAAATCTCATCTGCCACTGTCAACTGCTCAGTAGCCCAAAATTATTATAAACATTGTGTTTGTTATTTATGCCTCCTGCTGGGTACGTGCACATTGTGTCAATAACACTTGCTGTGGGTAACATCAGGCTAACTAGAAAAAGATTAGAAATGGAAGTTCGAGAGATACAGGTGCATGAGAGGTCTTTGTAAAATATGAGGGTAGACAGATCCTCATCTGCCTTCAACTTTAAGTAGAAATGTTCTCTTAATGGCATTTTTTCTTCAAAAATTTACCTTGACAATGCTGTGAAGTGAAACAGATTTCTTCCCCCCCCCCAAATTACTTTTGAAAGGGCAAAGCATATTCCTACAGCAGCTTTTAGGGATGAGGGTGAAACATTTTTCAGTGGTGCATTTTGGCACATCCCATTAAGGTTATTGGTTATTCACAGTATTTATCCAAACCAAACTAAATAATGTTATCTTGAGGTGTTTGCCAGTAAATATTGCATTCAGTATCACTCAAATTTATTCAGAAAGCACAGCAATGCAAGGCAATAGAAAAGCTGTCATAGACCTGAGGTTGCTCAGCATAGTCGCTGTGTCTTAGTAGGGAAATACATCTGCATCTTTATAGGGAGGCATCGGCAACCAAATATTGCACCTCAAATTGGCAGTCTTGGTCTTTTTGCAAGTCAGTAAGGCAGGGCACACAAGTGTCATGAACAGGGCTTGTTGCAAAGATGCCTGTTTTATTTGACATTTGTCTTCTTTGTCTCATAACCTGGTTCAGAGTCTTTGTTAAAATCTCTTCCAAATGCTCCAGTTACAGTTACATTGCACAGGGTGCAGTCAGGCTGTTTGCTTCTTTCCTGTAGCAGCTCTAATGAAAGTCTAGTTATCTTGCCCTTCGCTTATGTCCCAATTACTGCAACATCATTCTTTCCAAAGGATCTGGCATTAGATCCGTTTCCTCCTTTGTCACCTACTAAGGAGCTATTCAGACATCAATTTTACTAACTGCAGTTGTCACAGAGGGCCACAATATTCCATGAATACTAGAACTAATTACATTTGGACAAATAGTGGAGTGAAAGTCTGAGCAACATGAAAGAAAGCCGATTTGTAACTTCTAAGTACAACTATTCACCTCTGCACTTTTTAACTAGGCAGTAATGATTAAATACCTGAGTAATGTAAAGTCAATGTACAGTGTATCAGAATATATGTTCTATTCTAGTTAAACTGTCTTGGCCTCACTTTTCCTACTGCTTCATCTTCTTGTTGTACATATGATACCACAAAACACAAGCATCTCCTCAGTGTTGCCAGTTTTATTATGAAGCAGTAATAATCTCATTTTGAGAATGTAAAGCAATGGCGTAAACAGATTTTGCTGACATCAGTAGCAGACACAGAGAATCATAGAATGGTTTAGCTTGCAAGCGGCCTTAAAGATCATCTAATTCCAACCCTCCAGCCATGGGCAGGGACACCTCACACTAGACCAGACTACTCAAAGCCCTGTCCAACCTGGCCTTGAACACTGACAGGGATAGAGCATCCACAACTTCTCTGGGCAACCTGTGTCAGTGTCTCATCACCCTCACAGTGCAGTATTTCTTCCTAATGCCTAAACTAAATCTACCTCTTGTCAGTTAAAGCCATTCCCCCTTGTTCTGTCACTAGAGCCCCTTGTGAGAATTCCCTCTTCAGATTCCCTATAGTGCCTCTGGAAGGCTGTGCTAAGGTCCCCTGAGCCTTCTCCAGGCTGAACAAACCCAGCTCTCTTGGCCTGTCTGCATAGCAGAGGTGCTTCAGTGCCCTGATCATATTTGTGGCCTCCTCTGGCCTCACTTGAGCAGGTCCTTATACCTTTTGTGCTGGAGGCCCCAGAACTGGATGCAGGTGGAGTCTCTGCAGGTAGGGTCAGAGCAGAATAGAGGGGCAGGATCACCTCCCTCGACCTGATGGTCACGCTTCTTTTAATGAAGCCCAGCATACGGTTGGCTTTCTGGACTGCACCATGTAGAGCTCTTGTCAACCAACACCCCCAAGTCCTTCTCCTCAAGGCTGCTCTCAATCCAGCCTCTGCCCAGCCTATAGTTGTGCCTGGGATTGCCCTGAGAAGCATGCAAAACTTCCAAAATGTCAGATCCAATTTTCACTATCTAATACCTAAAGCAAATCTTGGTATTGGTTTAAGCAGTCACCAATTTCTCCGTTTCTTTTCTTCTTACCTAAGATGCAGTCTCTTTACAAACTCATCTCTTAAACAACATACTGCTTGAATGACAAAGAAATATTGTCCATTTTTAGCAGATAAAACTGTTAATTAAGTCCATAGTACTGACATGAGAGGTCTTTTTATTTGCATTGTACTGGTTTCTGAATGTATTCTGTCAACAGGATTTATTAATCTATTAAATAGAAATATTCAAAGTTCTGGGTTGCTTGTTCAGGATGAAGCTAAATGTGAGAATTCAGAGATTTGTTTCCAACATTCTTATTCACAGGGTGGAGCTGCTAAATGGTAAAGGTAAACATCTCAGTAGCATAAACTCATCAAGAAGAAGGTACAAGTCTCCTTCTGTGCCCACTCTTTCTCCTAACTTCTGACCTCAGAAGGTAAAATGCGAGAGCATTATCATCTGCAGAAAGTGCACAGGGGAAAGAATACAACAGGAAATAAGTGAAATATTACCCTTCTGTAGTAGAGATGCAGAGGCCAAAGGCTCGTCCACAGTCCTTCGCCACCATTTTTGTCAGTGCGCATCAATACCACTCTCCATGTCACCAGCAAATATGTTGAACAGGACTGGTCCCAGCACTGACCCCTTAGGGACATCACTCATTACTGGTCTCCAGTTGGATACTGAGCTATTGACCACAACTGTCTTTGTGTGGCCATCCAGCCAATTCCTTATCCACTGAGCAGCCCATCCATGATATCTGTGCCTCTCTCTAAATTGGAGATGCATGGATACACAGGAATTGGCTGGCTCCTGCCAGAGGAGTCACTGGGGTACATGGGCCAGCCCACATGGAGTAATTGCAGTGTCCTGGGTGCTCATGCCTCTCACTGAGGATGGACAGGCAACAAGGCTGGGACAAGCAGGGCCCCCTCCACCAGGCCCTTCCTGGGCCAGCTGGTGGCCTTTTGCTGCCCAGCCCTCTTTCCAGAGTGCAGGATCACCTTTTTTATAGAGCGGATTTCTGCAGCCAGACGTGTCACCTCATCCCTCAGCTGCTGCATCTCTTCAGCTTGTCCTTTCCACAAATCAGGTGAGTTCCTGCAGTCATCAGGTAATCGGACCTTGTCAGATCTCTGCCCAGCAATGCGCGGAGCCTCCAAGACCAGGAGCAGCACAAACAGTGATGCTCCAGCCCCTTTTCTTTCCCTGGTTTACAAGCGCTTCCTTCCCCCTCCAGGTTTAGCACAGGGCCTGGACAGGAGCAGAAGACACGAGCTCTGGGCGCTGTGCAAGTGAGAGCAAATAGCACGGGCTCATCTGCTCTTGGTGCCATCTGCAGACTTGCTAACGGCACATCAATACCACTCACTGTCATCAGCAAAGATGTTGAACAGGATTGGTCCCAACACTGACCCCTGAGGGTCACCACCTGTTATCCATCTCCACCTTGATGTTGAGCCATTGACCACAACTGTCTTTGTGTGGCCACGCAGCCAATTCCTTATCCACTGAGCAGTCCATCCATGAAATCTGTGCCCCTCTCTAAACTGGGAGACGCATGGATTCACAGGAATTGGCTGGCTCCTGCCAGAGGAGTCACTGGGGTGCATGGGCCAGCCCATACGGAGTCATTGCCATGTCCTGGGTGCTCATGCCTCTCACTGAGGATGGAAGCACGCAGCAGCCCCTTGGCACATTCCTGGGGCCCCTTTGGTGACCGGAGCTCCCCATGACAATGTGGAGACAGAGGGAAAGAGCAAGCCAAAGCCCGATGCAGCCGCCACCCCAGACCCAGCCTGGTGTAACCCAGAGTCAGCACCCCTTTGCTTCCCCATGGGAACCTTCAGCTGACAGGGTTAACCAAAGACCAAGGCTTCGTTTAAACATGACCTCACATGGAATGGAGCCGAGTCTGTTTGGCTTGGCTGTTCCAGCT